>NC_083772.1:45014973-45064973 GCF_963514075.1 Conger conger | reverse complement strand
ACACACTCACACAGACACACACTCACATAGACAAACACCCGCATATGCATACACACACACATACACATACACACACACGCACACACACACACACACACACACACACACACACACACACACACACACACACACACACTCACACATACACACACACACAAGCACACACACACACACACACTCACACAGACACACACACACTCACATAGACAAACACCCGCATATGCATACACATACACACACACACGCATACATACACACACACACATACATACACACTCACAGACACACAAACTGACACACACACACACACACTCACTCACACAGACACACAAACATACACACACATACACACACACACACACACACACACACACACACACACACACACACACGCATACACACACACACACACACACACACACACAGACACACACACACACACTCACACTCACACACCTGTGCTGTGCGGAGTGTCTCCAGCTGGGAGCTCAGTCTCTGGATCTCTTTCTCTTTGTGGCGCAGGTCGGCCTCCAGGTCAGCCTTCCGCTCCACAGCGCTCTTCACCTGGGCCTGAGTGACGCTCTGCTTGTGCCGCAACTCACCGTTCATCTTCATGAACCGCTCCAGCTGCTCCTGCAACTGTAACACACACACACACACTCACTGTTCATCTTCATGAACCGCTCCAGCTGCTCCTGCAACTGTAACACACACACACACACACACACACACACTCAGCCTGCTGCCACTGTGATAACCCCCTACACACTCACACACACACCCACTCACACACACACTCACTCACACACTCACACACACACACACACACACACACACACACACACATTCAGCCTGCTGCCACTATAATAACCCCCTACACACACACACACACTGTGACAACTGCCTACACACACACACACACACACACACACACACACACTCAGCCTACTGTAACTGTGAAACCCCACTACACACACACACACACACACTCTCTCGCCCTCTCTCTCTCTCTCTCTCTCTCTCACACACACACACACACACACACACTCTCTCACACACACACACACACACACTCAGCCTGGTGTAACTGTGAAACCCCACTACACACACACACTGCATGCTGTAATAATTACCTGCTGCTCAGGTTGTGTGTGTAGTGGCATACAGTGCCCTCCATAATGTTTGGAACAAAGACTCATCGTTTATTTATTTGCTTCTGTACTCCACAATTTGAGAGTTGTAAAGATTTGTAATAAAAAAATCACATGTGGTTAAAGTGCACATTTAATAAAGGGTACAGTAGTGTCTTAGGGCACCATAATGTTTGGGACACAGCAATGTTATGTCAATTAAAGTAGTCATTGTTGCATATCCTTTGCATGCAATGACTGCTTGAAATCTGTGATTCATGGACATCAGCAGTTGCTGGGTGTCTACTCTGGTGATGCTCTGCCAGGCCTGTAGTGCAGCCCTCTTTACCTCGTTTGTTTCAGGGGCTAGTCCCCTCAAGTTCTCTCTTCTCTCATGGCCACTCAAGAAATGACCATTTTATAGCTGTGAAAATCTCCTTTGTTGCTTTAGCAGTATATTCGGGATCATTGTCTAGCTGCAGAATGAACCGCCGGCCAAGGAGTTTTGAGGCATTTGCTTGAACGTGAGCAGATAGTATGGGTCTATACACTTCAGAATTCATTTTGCCACTACCATCAGCAGTTACTGCAGGGGGCGGCCTGTAGCGTAGTGGTTAAGGCACATGACTGGGACCTGCAAGGTCGGTGGTTTGAATCCCAGTGTAGCCATAATAAGATCCGCACAGCTGTTGGGCCCTTGAGCAAGGCCCTTAACCCAGGGGAGGATTGTCTCCTCCTTGGTCTTAATCAACTGTATGTTGCTCTGGATAAGAGCATCTGCCAAATGCCTGTAATGTAATGTAATGTAATGTTATATCATCAATGAAGATAAGTGAGCCAGTAACTTTGCCAGCCACACATGCCCAAGCTGTAACGCTCCCACCGTGTTTCACAGATGCAGGTGGATATTGGGCAGTTCCTTCTCTCCTCCATACTTTGCTCTCACCATCACTCTGATGCAAGTTCATCTTCATCTCATCTGTCCACAAGACCTTTTTCCAGAACTGTGGTTGCTCTTTAAAGTACTTCTTGGCGAACTGTAATCCTGATTTTTACGGCTAACCAGTGGTTTGCATCTTGCAGTGTATTCAGTTCATGAAGTCTTCTGCAGACAGTGGTCACTGACAAATGCACACATGACTCCTGAAGAGTGTTTATGAGAGTAGTAAACTCACCAGTGCTCTCTTTCTTCTTAATTTTGTGCCAAACAATTGAATTTGTTTGGCCGATGTCTCTAACCGGTGTACAGTAGTGTGCGGTGATGATTATACACCACATTTGTCTTAAAGGGGTCCGAATATATTCTTTTTTTTTTTTTATTGGGGAAATGTATTGAACAATACTATTGTAGGCAATGAAACAAAAAAATAATTTCCACAATTACATTAGGGTAAAAGTATGGCTACTAAGCAGAAACACTGAAAACATAATTATTTTACAAAAATGTACATTTTTATTTTTTATACTTTTGCACAGCATGAATGCATGTTTGAAGGCTCATTCCATGATTGCTGATGCTAAACAATTTGTTTAAACTGGTTTGAAGCAACATTATTCTGAGAAATTGCTTCTGATGGTCAGTTGTTCCTGTATTTAAGGTAACATGAACTTTGAGCAGTGTCACAGTGTTAAACATGATGGCACGACGGAAGGAGCTCTCTGAGATTGTTCATAGCCGCATTGTAGCCTTACATGATGCGGGTTGGTCACTTGATGAAAAGAATCATCTGGTGACATAAAAGTTATGACATGGCCCGCTCAAAGTCCAGACCTTAATCTGATTGAGCAAATCTGGGATTTGCTGGATACCAAGATAAATACATGTGTTGTAACATCGAAAGAATCTCTTTGGAATGAACTTCAAACCATATGGAATGGTTTAACAAGTGAAGAAATAAAAAAATATGTAAACGATTAAATGCTGTAATCAAAGCAAAGGGTGGCCAGACTAGATATTTCCTTTTTTTCTCCAAGAGAATATATTGATAATATATTAATATCAATATCTGTTTACTTATTTTCTTAGACACGAACCAATATTACATGAAATAAATACTTGAATAGTGCTTGGTTTCTGATTTATCTTCATTGTGTTAAGTGTATAATCATCACTGCACACTACTGTATTTTCGTTTCTCATAATCTTTGACTTTCCTTGGCACACCTTTGGTCCTCATGTTGCTAAACAGCAGTAATGGTTTCCAAAGGTGATCAAAAGATTAGGCCAGGTGCTGGGAGCACTTTTATACCTTAATTATGGAGGCAATTAAACACACTGAGCAGTTACAAACACCTGTGGAGCCATGTGTCCTAAACATTAAGGTCCCTTGAAATGGGGGGGGGGGGGGGGGGACTATGTATAAACGCTACTGTAATTTCTACATGGTGAAACCAAAATGTATAAAGATATCTGAGAATGTGAACTTTAACCAGATGTTAATCGCAAGCAGAGCAGCTGAGACATGCCTCTCCCCAGAGGCTTCCTCCAGCTCATCCCGGCGATCCCAGGACGATCCCAGGGAGATATAATCCCTCCAATGTGTCCTGGGCCTGCCGCTGGGTCTACTGGGTGGACGTGCCAAGAACCCGCCCAAAGCCAGGCACCCACGCGCCAAACCCAGCTCAACTCTCAACGAGGAGCAACTGCTGAAGCTCCTCAACCTGTCACCCAGTCTCACCCTGTCCTGCATAGCTTAGCCTATGAAAAATGGCGAATGGCTTTGTATTTTTTGTCGTATGATGGATAAAAATAAAAACATTTTAAAAGAGTTAATCTGGAGGTTGCTCATTCATTTAATTTAATCTGGAGGTTGACATTAGCAATGTCGAGTGGATGTCAAACGGAGGTCAATGGGAACGTTAACATACAGTCCCCTCCAAAAGTATTGGAAGAGCCAGGCAAATTCCTTTATTTCTGCAATACACTGGGGTTCAGATAAAAAGATGAACACAAGACAAAAGTTCAGAAGTTCAGCTTTTATTTCCTGGTATTCACACCTAGATGTGTTAAACTACGTGGAACATAGCACCTTTAGTATCAGACCACCCAATATTTAGGTGAGCAAATGTATTGGAACAGAGAGTATTTAAGTAAATTAGGTTGTTTTCAGTTGTTTGTCTCGGGAGGTTTTTCCCCTCAATCTCCTCTCCAGGAGGTGGAAGGCATGCTCAAGTAGAGGTCTGGTGATTTACTTGGCCAGTCTAAAACATTCCACTTTTTCTCCCTAATGAAGTCCTTTGCTGTGTTGGCAGTGTGTTTTGGGTCATTGCCTTGCTGCATGATGAAGTTCCTCCCAATTAATTTGGACACAAACAGTATTTGTCAACCTATGAATTCATCCTGCTGCTACCATCAAGAGTTGCATCATCAGGAAAGATTAGTGAGCCCACTCCAGAAGCAGCTATGCAAGCTCGGAAATATAAGCTGAAATTCGGATCTGTCATCTCATGTCAATCTTTTGACCTTAAACACAATTGTCTTCAGTATATAGCAAAAACAAAGGAATTGACCTTGATGTTCCAATACTTTTAGAGGGGACTGTATGTAGCGAGCTAACACAGCTTCATTCTGATGTCTAAACTGAGCGTGTTAAAGTAAGGCTAACTTACAATTGGTTAGTGAAATATTATTTTCTAAAGTACGACTGCCTGGCTTATTTTCTTTTCGACACTGAGAGACCACTGGCAACAGGCATTATGGGCTCCAATAGCTCGGCTTCGATTAATGAAAGACTATACACTATACTATAAAGGCTAACCACAGACTATACACGGCACCGGAATCAGAGAGGATAAATAAATACTGCCTCCCACTAAATATTGATGCTAATGCTAGCTAACTAGCCAGCTAACAAAGTTCACAAACTTAATGCAATTTGTCATTCGCTGGTCAGTATTTACAGAGCCAACCAGGACACTGGACTGGAATGTCAGTCACGCATTTATTCAAGACCCGCTTAGACAGTTTGATTGACAGGTCTCATGACTTTGAGAAAGAAAATGCATTAGGGTTTGCATTATCAATTAGAATTTTGGCAGGGTTTTTGCATGAACACATGAAAATGATAATGCAAACGCATTTCATTTTATTTATGTCACCCTTGTGCCTCAAAAACATGAAAAATGGGCCAATTTAATTATCATTTGATTTTTGTCATGGATAATGCGGTTACAATAAGAAACTGTGTTTTTAATTTGTTTTTTTAATTTTCATTTAAATTATGACAGGGTTTTGTTGAGAGAAACTGAATATGAATTACTTTGCATTTACATTTTAATATTGTCAGATAAAGTGCATACATTAATTAGAAAATGAAAATGCGAAGCAAGCTTTTGCATTTTCATTTTAATTATTACGCACATAGAATGAAAACTGAACGCAATTGCCGATTTGCACTTTCATCTTCATTTTGGCACGGATCATGCTTCCATACTCATCCCGCCCTGGGGCTGTAGAGCTCTACATAATAACCACCCCAGTAACTTCTGCCACAGAGATGGGTTCTGATCCGCTGGACTGTTCCAGCTCTGCCTCCTGAACGGAGGGCATGTCTTAGATTTAGGAGTTCCTCAAAGTGTTCCTTCCACGTTCCCACAGTATCCTCAGTTGAGGTCAGAGTTGCACTGCTGTTGCCAAGAACAGGCTGAATGGTCTTGCTGAGATGCCGATTGGTTTTCCAAGCCACTTGGGGCTATCAGGGAAGTGAAGTTTAAGGTGAAATATGGTCAATTTCCGAATCCAGCTATTTTAACAACAAACACCCGCACTTAACGTTCAGCACTCTGCATACCAAACAAGTGCATCAACTATTAAAACCCTTCACTTATCCAATGTAAAATTAATATATTTGATTTAACTTATTCAATATTATTAAAACATAAATTATCAATTAGTCAATAGTTTCCCCTCCATTCATCACCAACTTGAGCACTGAAGACTCCCAGAAGGACTATGGAGTCAGTAGGTGGGGCCAGGACACATCCCACCTTCTCCAGAGAACTCTAAACTGCTCTTCAGCGCATAAGCACATACAACAGAGTCTGCCACGTGCAGTAGCTTTGATGCGACCCTATCCTAACTGAGCGGGCACCAGCCAGGGACTCAGGAGTTTCCCCACTCCTCACTGGGAGAGAGATCACCCTCAATCAAGGAGTTTGTTTCCAGAGCCAACACTGTGCATAGAGGTGAGCCTAACTATATATAGCTGGTAGCTCTCCACCTCCCGCACTAGCTCTGGCTCTTTCCCTACCTGTGAGGTAATGTGCCACGTGCCAAGACTTAGTCACGCCGCCCGAGCAAACAATGCCAGGATCCACTCCGCTCCCGACCGTTGCCCAACGGGCACTGAACCTGACCCCTACCCTGAACCTTACGGACGGTGATCCCAGGTAGTTCTTTCGAGCTGAGCCTGGCCGAGGTACACGGACTGCCTGTCTATCACACGTGCTCACATGCGGACTCCACCACAGGCCTGGCTCCAGGGATGAGACCCAATACCCTTCCCAAAATGGAATCTTACTTTATTTTACCATTCAGTCAGGGTCATGTGTTTGTGCATGTAGTGGCAGGATCAGGCCAAGCAGGGACAACTGTTCAGACTTGTTCTCTGAGGTGGGACTGTTCTCCAGGTCACAGCTCAGCAGGTTACTCATTGATCTGCTACTGCTCATAAAGCAAATAAACTAACATGAAACATCAGCCAAGGCAACAACACTGTCCTGCCACTGACGGTCAGGGTGGGTGCGTGTGTGTGTTTCTTACCGCCTCCACCTCTTTAGAAACGCTGCTGATCTCCAGCACTTTTGCTCTGATTTCGTCTCTCTGTCTGTCCACCACCTCCTTTAGCTTCAGCATCACCTCCCGCTCCTGCTGCTGCACCTGGCCTGGGGAACAGGGGCTGGGTCAGAACCAGAACCGCAACCACCCGGATCAGAACTGCATTCACCACATCCACCCGCAGGCACTAGAACCACATCCACCCACAGGGATCAGAACCGCATCCACCCGCAGGGAGTGGAACCATAACCACTCAGATCAGAACCAAATCCATCCGGATCATAACCGCATCCACCCACAGGGATCAGAACCACATCCACCCACAGGGATCAGAACCGCATCCACCCACAGGGAGTGGAACTGTAACCACTCAGATCAGAACCAAATCCACCCGGATCATAGCCGCATCCACCCGCAGGGATCAGAACCACATCTACCCACAGGGACTGGAACCGCATTCACTCACTGACACAAAATAAGAATGAGGCTCCAGTACTGGGCCTGCAGCATGCTGCTCTGTATGAATTTATATTGGTGCCGAGGGCGAGAGCTTCACAGATCTGTAGGCTTCACCTCTGACCACACACATTCATACTACAGAGCATTCACACAGGAAACACAACATCAAATTAGATACTGGAGAACGACCAGAACTGCTCAACCTAAAGCCTTGTGCTGAAATGGATGATTTTAGAATAACAAATATCGGTGTGTGTGTCTGCGTGGGTGCATGTGTGTCTCTGGGTGTGTGTGTGCATGGGTGCATGCGTGTGTCTCTGGATGTGTGTGTGTGTGTGTGTGTGTGTGTGTGTGTGTGTGAATGTGAATGTGTGTGTACACATGTGTGTCTCTGGACGTGTGTGTGTGTGTGTGTGTGAGCACATGCGTGTCCTACCTCCCTTGCTGTGGCTCCTCAGTTGATTGAGCAGTTCCTGGTTCTCCTCCTGCAGCTCCAGTATTTGGGCCTCCAGGCCCTCTGACCTCTTCCTCCATTTCTGCTCCTTCTGCTGGAGGTCCTGTGTGTACACACACACACACACACACACACACACACACAGACACACACACACACAGACACACACACACACACACACACACACAGACACACACACACACAGACACACACACACACAGACACACACACACACACACACACACACACACACACAGACACACACAAGCACATATTAGGCATCAGGAGGTAAGAGGAGTCGTCTGGAAGTCGGAGGGTTGCCGGTTCGCTCCCACCCTGGGTGTGTTGAAGTGTCCCAGAGCAAGACACCTAACGGCCAATTGCTCTTGACAAGCTGGTTGGTGCCTTGCATGGCATCCAATCGCCGTTGGTGTGTGAGTGTGTGAGAATGGCCGAATGGGAAGCATCAGTTGTACAGCGCTTTGGATAAATTCAAACATTTACCATTTATATTACACACACATTTGAATGTGCACAGCTAAATGGTGCAGCTTTGCTGATTCCAGTGTTGCAAAGCCTGCAGACACACACAAATTGTCCAGTGGCATAATATGAATGCTCACATGCTCCATATAATGAATAGTAATCGCTGGCAAATGGTTCAGAGTTTCTTGGTTTTGCATGGAGTGCTTTATGGGTGTGGTTGTGAGGCTTCAGTTCCATCTAGTTACATTTTGATTTCATTATTTCCATAGAGCAATTCTCCTCAAATCGCTCATGCCGAAAGTCCTGCACTTTGCAATTTTGACTACAATAAAACTAGTCTTGCTGGAACGCCAACAATTCTCTCATTACATACCACCAACCTACTTGGACAATTATTCTTGGACAGAGGAAGGAGCTGAAAGTCGCTGTGTCCGGGGCTACTTGAAGTTGCCCTGTTGCATTCCAGTATAACATCGTGCCCTCGCACAGTGTACCAAAACGCGGAGTTCTCTTGTTCCCCTCCCACCACGGGACACAGTGCAGCCCTTCTCTCTGCCCTTGTGGGCGGGAATTCAACAAAACCTAGCGAACTAAGGCGTTAGACATGAACAACACATACATTTTATGGCTTCGCCACTACAGAATACCGTTGCGATAAGTGCAGTAGTCTGTTCCCAGCAGGTGTCAAAGCAGAAACATTTTGTAGCGCTGGAACAACGTGTGTTGTGTAGTTATATAACAGCTAAGAGTAAAACATAAAATGGCACTGTCAGTCTTCTGACACAACGAGCTAAATATTAAATAGCTAGAAGTGCGGTCTGAATGTGCCGTTATTCACTAAGGGGAAGTGGTATTTTTACCAATTTAAAAACTAACACAAAATGGTACCAAAACTAAAAGTTTCAAGAGAATTTCCGGAAAGGCAAGCAGCTCCAAATAACGAGCTCCCATCAAACCAAATACATTCTGTGCAGTGGTTACACAATACTGTTACGTAACAAACTGACCAAACAGCTGTATCTGTAAGAACATTTCTATCACTGTCAAGTCGAGTCGTGTACAAACGTGACCAAGGAAATGGCACAAACCTGCTCTGTTCCATTCGCCAATTACACTGCGATAGTTCGCTTAGTTTTGAGACAGTATGGTACGCAGAGCTAAGAACCTTCCGTTTGTGGAAACCCCAAAAATTACAAGGCGAGGTTTATACAACATTAGGCTACTTAGCACGTATAGTAGCGTATACTAGCACGTTTAACCGTGTACGGTCTATAGATTTGTTTGGAGCAAGGCCGCGTCAAGGTTAAAATGTGAAATATGTAAAAACCATTATTGGACAATGGTCTGAATCCAGTGCATGCACGTAATAACTAATGTTATAACATAAACAAAAACATGCATTGGCCTGATTGAGATTTGGGGGATAGCAAATTACTGAAATCACAATGAGGGAATTACTCCATTTTGTTTTAAAATGTTAACCCACGTGCAATGTGATCGATTTATAAATGACAATTCAAAAGCAATACCAACCAAGCTGGCTCGAATACATAAATTGAGAAATAAAACTGCCTGGAACGGTATGTGTGGGAATATTATTGCAGTGAGCTAAAATTACATGCGTTCTATCATACGTAATTACATAGACGGCTAAATTGTAGCTATTGTAGGTTTTTCCGAGTAGGCTACTTTCGATTGTGAGTTGTGACTCGAAAGACCGAGTGCGGCTATTTATACTCAGTGTCACAGGGGAAGAGGATTAGGGTATTAACTGTATTATCCGTATATCTGTATATCTCCACTTACCCTTATTTCGTTATTGTTGCGGTTGTCCTCAGATTCTTTCACGCTCCTCTTCTTTTGATTCTGTATCTGGAGAGCCTCGAAAGCTTTTAAAATCTCCTCTTCTTTGGAGCTGTACACTTGGTTCCTAGCAGAGAAACTCTCCAGAAGCTCCAAAACTTTTACTATTTTAGGCACCAAGCCCTCAACGCTCTCTTTGCCAAAGCTATCAATGAGCTTTTCTACCTCGGACCCGATTAGTTTGGCTATTTCATACACATCGTCCACGGTCAGGGCTGTAAATGTCTGTTCTAAACAGGCGTCTGGCTTCTTAGCGTCTAGTTTTGCTTCCATGTTTCTCACACTAGTGTTCATCGCTGTACCTTTAGCAAGCGCGCGCATAAAACAGTATAAAACCCACGTAGCTAAAAATGCTGTTCTCTGCGTGATCTGTCAGTCGCCAATTCCACTGAGGCGATGCAACGCGCTTTCATTTCAGATTTCAGTATGAACTAGCAAGCTATCAAGACACCAAATGTATTTTCCTCCGGATACAACCAAAACGAATGATTCAAAACCAGTTTTAACACGTTATATGTAAACAGAGTAGGCTGTTACCTACGTCACTTAACATTGACGGACTGCTGTAATCGAACTCGAACTTGGACGGTTCTGGTCGTAACTACGAAAAACGTACCTCTGAAATGTTGGCGAGCAAGCAGAAACCTAAGATAAACGTGCTCAGATACTTCACAAAACGGGGCTTTTAGTGGATACGCATAATGTATTACATTCGCTCGTTTCCATGATAGAGTCCTCCTTCGCTGCTGACCAATGACGGGCGAGTGTACTTTGCCAGTGCTCTCTCGACTGTAATGTAATGCAAGACAGCATGCAAATTGGAAGGCATTCCGCTCGACATGTATATTGGCCTCCTCCGTTTTCTGCAAGGTAGCCAATTCACAGGCTATTTTATCCACCACGGGCCTCCTTTTGACGGAAATAACCCATTTCGACTAGATGCGACTTTGAACGGTGTTTTATTGCAGGACGTAGCAACCAGCATTACCTAGCAGCAGTGGAATACGCCTAAATATTCTACGGTCTTCCTCAAAAGGCACCGCTGGGATTCGAACCCAGGATCTCCTGTTTACTAGACAGGCGCTTTAACCAACTAAGCCACGGCGCCAGTTGGCAATGTGATGGAAACTTTCGTAGATTCGCCTGACAACTAGTGAAATCCACTCGTTATTTGACGTCGATAAAGTGTGGTTTTTATATGAAAAAAGCATATATTCGATATCACGATGGCATTTTGTAGCGATATCAGTTCAATGTGTTTGTGTGCTCTGTTGCCGTGAGGCCGCGGGCCGCCCGCAGCCCTGTTTCTGCTCCTCCCCTGACTCCCATACGTTAACACATCCTGGAGCTATAGATGCATCTCATCCTTCTCTAAACTTACTATTTTCCCTCTTATTTGGACTTCCTACTCTTCAAGCTAATGTGTTACCTTACTGTAACCTGTTCAACCCATTTTAATAGTTTTAATATGTATTTCTTATAACATTTCCATTCTATCCATTTACCATTACGCTAACTTACACCTTGGTGGCCAGTGGAGGTTGGGTTCCCCCTCTACTGCTAGGTCCCTCCTGAGATTTCCTCCCCAGTTTTTTCCCCACGAGGGATTTCTTTGCCTCATGGGCTTGCTGTTTTGGCGGTTCAGGCCTGGTGTCTTCCCTTCTATACTCTTTGTGACAAACTTCTGTTAGTGCTATACAAATACAGTTGAACTGAATTCTCCTCTATATGTTGTTTTCCACTGGGTGTGTCTGGCGCAACATTCCCGCCACTTATTCAAATTTAATTTCACAGAAGGTTGGAAGATGAATGCAGAAGTGCAAGTAACTAAATAAAAAATATGACTTTTTCATGTCAACAAATAACATATTTGAGACACATTCCCACTGGTATTTATCTAGTAATGACCATGGAGACCATTTACGCTGTTTAATTTTTGTATATAAAAATTTAGTGTAATAAGTTAGTGGAGGGCCCACCATTCCCGGCCAGTGTGGAAATGCACGCAGTGAAACCGCAGAAGCCTACAGAAGAAACATGTGTTGCTTGTGCAGACATGCATAGTTTGCATGACACATACTTGCAGCAGTAATGCAGGAGTGTTTGAGCAGATAAACTTAAGAGGAACACAGTTGTCTTTGATTTCAGTAACTTCAGCGATGGATAAAAGTACAAGTAGTAAAGTGACCGAATAAAGGAAACCACCCGACTGAAGGAATCATGTGAGAAGGCTGTATGCCATGGGGCATGCCAGCTTATCATTTTCCCACTTTCTTTCATCATATTTCACCCATTTCCTATTCATTTCCATCCAAAAAAAATCTCAATTTTAAAATCACTCGATTTGGCCAGTTTTCCGGGGCTTATCATTTTCCCTGTGTGGTGTTTTTGCAATTATTTTTAAACTTCCTTGCTCATATTTTATAAATGGACCAGAAATACAAAAAGGTGTGAATGGTCCAGAATGTTTGGGGAGACAGTCTTGCTCAATGCATTCAATGCATTTTTCACTAAAACAAGTGCTGAATTATTTGTTGTGAAGCTTAAAGACATATAAAAAAAATCAAAGCCTTCTAAATTTCAAAACATGTAACATGTTCTTTATGAAGACAGAAATGCGCTAACACAGTTCATGTAGTCCATTTACATTATTGGATTTAGCTGAACACTTTCATCAATAGACTTCACATGGCCCCGATAGCCATGAACAATAATTTAATTAATTAATTAATTAATTACATTTTTACTTTAGTTCTATTTCAGTGGTTTTAGGTTGCGGTCCAAAGCGCTGCATTCAAGCTGGGGAACAATAGACCATCTAAGATGGGGAAGAAGGAAGAAGAAAAAGGAGGAGAAAAGGAGGAAAAGAAGAAAGAGAGGGGGAAATGAGAAGTTTAGAAGCATCCCTTCCCAGCTGCAGTCATCATTTGACATTTCCATGCTGTACAAACATAAAAATAATTATTTTTACATTGCATGGTTTCCTATTAGGTGTGGACACAAGCACCAGGTTCGAATCCTGATGCCACATCCCTTTCAAATGTGGAATCTTTTTTTTTTCTTTCAAAGAAATTATAAAATGCATATGTCATGTTTAAGTTTATTATTTCATTTCATTATTGTTTTGCTGTTTAATAATCAACTTGCTGGGTCTTACCTGAATGACTATTGTAGAATCATATCTTATTGTGTTATTGAAATTTGAGTATACTTTACTGATAAGATTGTATGTAAAAATAAAATATTGACAGAAAACCACACCCAACTGCATGTTTATATTAAAATCCAAAAATCTACTATGTGTTAATATGTGTCAACCTGTGTTCTTCAGTGCATATAGAAAATAAACATAGAAACTTTACATTTCAAAATATTTATATTGTATTCTACTTCGCAATTGAACAATTGAAATAACACTATTTTAAATAAAACATTGTTATATTAGATATAACGTTCAACAGTCAACAAAGAACTAAAGAGAATGTGATGTTACAGTAATTACAGATTTTTAACAACATTTCTAGATTATTGGGTGTCCAATAACATGATGTTATCTTTATTGAAAATATTGACTGAATGCAACAATCTGTAATGGCCCATGAAAATAAAATAATGTATTTTACAAAAACAAATTTCACATTTTCATGGTCTTAAGTAGAGGATTACATGCAATTCACTGTAAAAAGGTTGAGCAAATAGTTGGCCCATGCTAAAGTTGGGATGGATACACCTTATAACATGTGAAGATCCATCCATTATCTTAACCCGCTTATCCTGAATAGGGTCGCAGGGGGGCTGGAGCCTATCCCAGCATACATTGGGCGAAAGGCAGGAATACACCCTGGACAGGTCGCCAGTCCATCACAGGGCACACACACCATTCACTCACACACTCATACCTATGGGCAATTTAGACTCTCCAGTCAGCCTAACGTGCATGTCTTTGGACTGTGGGAGGAAACCGGAGTACCCGGAGGAAACCCACGCAAACACAGGGAGAACATGCAAACTCCGCACAGAGAGGCCCCGGCCGACAGGGTTTCGAGCCCAGGACCTCCTTGCTGTGAGGTGGCAGTGCTACCCACTGCACCATCCGTGCCGCCACATGTGAAGATGACGTTACATTTATGATGAAAGAGCTTTGACCCAATTCTGCGTGAAGATCGTACTGAACTCTGATTGGTGGGCCAAATCCACCTGCTGCAGGACAGTCTGGCTCCAGGAGACATGGGACTTATTGCACTACTATCCAGTCAATGTCCAGAACCTGTCGTGCCCTCTTGTGCAGACCTGCACCCGTTCATTGGCGCCTTCTACAATCAGGAGTGGGACAGACCACCTTCAGCCTCCACAGTTTGCAGGGCACCCACAGCAGGAGAGGGTGGGAAGAACCTGTCGGGAGTCAAAGCCTGATGGCCCAGGAGGCCTGGCTGTGGTGGTTGCCCTACAGCTCTGGTTTGCCTTTGGCCCCCACCCTGAAGACCATGGTTGCGCTCCATTTGTGGTCCTCTGGTGGTAAGGTATCCAACCACAGATAGGGAGGTTGAACTGTCAGTGGCTCTGGCATGGTCTGCACACTGTCTGAAAATGACAGCATGTACTTGTCCATTCATAAATAGACAATAAGAGATTAAGTAGCTGGTTCTGTGTTAACGGCACATTTAAATATTACATTACTTACTGACACAGTAGGACATGGCACTGGGGGACTCCCCACAGCTGCACTGGGACTGGTGACTGATGCTGTAGCTGAAGTTGGTGGGTCTTCTGCCTGTACAAACATCCAGGGGAATATAATTACAATTATAATTGTTGATGTCTCATTTACAAAAAGAGGTTAAGTTTATAACATTAAAATATGGCAAACCAGCATGCATGCCTTTAGTGAGGAAATGTGGGGTATGCCATTAGTTACTCCTAGGTTATGGAACAGCCTTCCCATTGATATTAAATGGTAAAATATATAAGATCTGCGAATACTGTGGACACCTTTAAGTGGAGTCTAAAGACTAATCTGTTTAGACAGGCCTTCAATCGACGCGCTAGAAATTGTTTGTTTAATGTTGTTGTTTTGTGGATATGTGTGTATACGTACTGCAGTTGCACAGTGTGAAGCACTTTGTGGCGCTTGTCCTTGAAAGGTGCTATATAAATAAAGTTTACTCACTTATTGAGACAGTGGTGCATGCTGGAGAGGGGTTGCTGTACTGAGGTTGGGGCCAAGGTTGAACTGGGAGGGCCTTGTGTCTGTAAAATCATTAATGTTAGTCAGTTATCATGCATTAATGTCATCAATTATTATTAGCAAGTCATCAAAGTGCAGTATTTTCCATTTACCATTGAAATCAATGTGCTCCTCCATGGGCCAGATGGTGAGATGGGTGGATTTGGCCGCTGGTATTGACTCTGCCCCACAGCCCCCTGTGCTGGTGCAGAACCAGCAGACTCCCCCAGACAGTTCCCTGTGCTGGTGCTGTTGCTGCAGTAGGAGCAGATTACTTCAGACATTGAAGAAAATAAGTACTCATTTACGATCAATAAAGTCAAACAGGACATACAGCATTAGGTAATGGTGCGTTTAAAAAAATATTTGCTGCTTCTTTATTTATTTGGTGTTACCTTCTGAGAGTGAAATCGACGCACATACTTCTGGAACTCTTTGAGCAATGTGGTCTGGCCACAGCAGGCATTTCTCCATCTGTTATTGCAAACGTAAAAAAATGCCTGATGGGATTAGCTATTAAATTCACAGCAATGACCCATCCTGTCGTGTGCAATGTATTTAATTGTTGGAGTATTACATTTACATTCGTACAATTGAAATTATGGAAATCCTAACGAACAATAAGTATGTTTACTAACAATAAACTTAAGTGCCAAGTTGAAACACATTCTTGTCATATTGACTGTACAATGAACGTAGTTAACGTTAGATAGCTAGCATGCTAATTATTTTGAATGAATGGGGGAATTAATGAATGGCTACACTCGTTTGAAAGTACAGTAACGTTAGGTGAAGTTACAGTAATATAATTTCTGCCACGTTGTAATCAAGGAAAACATATGAATACTACTTACCTCTCTGTTGTTACTATTCCGTTGTTCGTATAAATGTTAAAACTAACGTTAATTCAATTGATACGACTTGATTCGAATCTCGTTTGGTAGTTCACCTCTAAAACTGTAGGACAACAGCTATGATCGACAGCGAACCGCAAATGAAATAAGATTAAGCTGCGTAACAATACATAATCCGCTGATAAAGAATTTAAATTAGCCCATTTACCTCTTGTAAATACAGGTAAGCCGCGCTGAATTGTCTCAAATGATCAGACCAAGAAAGCGTAATGCAGTCTTCGACATTGCTGCGCTCTAATGGGTTCGATTCCCGCTTAGGAAATCAGTTTTAACGGAACAGTCTGTAATGTTTCTGATTCTAGTCTGTTTGTTTATTTGTCATTTTTGTTATTTATGATTATTCATATCTGGTTATTTGTCATCCATTACAGTTCATTGCATTTGTCTTCCCCTGTTATGTCGCTGTCTGTACGTTTCTGAGCCCTAGTCACTCCCCTGTCTGCGTGCTGCACTATTCGGGTGGTTCCGGAGATTTCCGGCTTTCAACGATTCCTTCTCAGCCTCGCGTTTTCTTACTAGTTCATGGTGTTGATGGCACTAACTGACTAATAACAACTAACATAGATATTATACAGTATTCGCTATATGAACGCACTAACTGTCTATCCAATTAACTAACAGTCACTAGTTTTGGGTAATTTAGACTGAATCACGGAGCTAACTTACTAAGGTTACTCCAGTTTCGATTCTGCTCTGTAACGCTGCCTCTCTATTCTATCACTAATTACTTGCGTAGATTCAGCGAAGTGTTCGCACCTGCCTCCCGCTATCAGTACGTCTCCTAACTCTGTGCAATTGTTCACTCCCTAATCCGGAGCCGTTTATATTATGTGGTGCGGCAGTGCAGCATTAACCCCTGTCTCTGTGTGCAGGTCATCTACAGCTTGTTTGGGGGCAGTCCTCACCTGTTGTTTATTTGTTAAGCCCTCCTCACTCCCGTGCCCCGCCTAGTATGTCACTTCCCTTCGTGTATTTAAACCCCAGTCTCTGATCAATATTCAGAGCTGAGTTCCTAGTATGCTTGTTTATTTGAGATTCCTGAAAGACACCCTTTGCCTGATTTTCAAGTTTTGCCTAGCCCCTTTGATTTGTTTGCACTGCTGATTATTTGGTTTTTGACTTTCATTTTCTGCTTTCATCGACTTTGTTTTTGCCTCGCCCTTTTTGTGCCTCCAAAAATTTCCAGGGTTTTGACCCCTGTGTTTACGATGATCAGAAACATCAGGCGCTTGACTTAATTACCTGTGTATTCCTGTGGTTCCCAACCCTGTTCTTGGAGATCTCTACCGGCTTGTCGCTTTTCACTCCTACCCTAACAAAGCGCACCTCATTCCAGAGCAAGAGATGTCGTTGAGCTGCTACTTCGTAGAATCGGATCTGCCAAAGTGGGGTCGAAACGAAAACCTACAGGGCAGTAGATCTCCAGGAACAGGTTTGGGAAATACTGGTTTTTGCTATTGTGAACGATATTGCCTGTGAAGGGGAGGAAAGCACCTTTAATTGTGACATACATGTAATGTCTGCCTTTTCAAGCTATTTCTGACATAATGTGGCTTAAGAGGGTAAATAATCCCCCTAAACATGAAAAGCACCAAATTACCAGAAAATAACAGCCTGTTAAAATTGCAGGATTGCTGGTTGCATTTTCCAGATTTACTTTAGGGCACGTTCCCAGCTAAAACTCAAGAATCCTCTTTTATGATATAGGCTGCTGGTCTGTTATCTTTGGAAAAAGTGGGTGGCAGCACCACACAGGTCAGGTTCCACCAAGATTTGAACTTGGATTACTGGATTAAAAGTTCAGAGGGCTGACCACTACGCAATGGAATCACCACAACGATACGATACAAAACAAAACAACAAAAAAGCTTTTCTGCACTGGAATTTGGTTTGGTTTAACACAGTATTCTGAGCTACCAACTTACAGACACTGAGAACCTGCCCTACCACCAATCTAACTATAAAAAAATGGAGCCTCTAATTGAAGCTAGAATCTATTGCTAAAGAGTTGCAACCTAATGTAGTCTGTTGTGCGATGGAGAGGTTTGTGTACAAACCATAGTAAAGAAAGCAGAAGGACAAAGAGGAATGGTCAGAAAGGAAGTCGCCCCTCTTACCAGCTGAGAGGAGGATGATCATGTACAGGATTTACCAGCACTGCCTCTGTGCTGCTTGGCTGTGGTTTCTTCTCCGTTCAATTGTTTGTTTTTGTGGGAAAAGGACGTTATTTGAAAACAAACAAAAACAAAAAGCATATGGCGGTGAGAAGACAAAAGGCTCATGGTGGAGGAAGTTGGCAGATGTTCTCAAAGGGCCTTTCATACAAACAGATGGTATCTGTTCTAAGTAACTCGCTGGATATCTTTTACATTATGTGCAACACATAAAAATGAACACAATTGCCACTGTCCACAGTCTTGCCTTCAAAACGGCCCACTGTTGTCTCCTCCCCTTCCTAGTCCGGACACAGCCAATCTGTCTCAGACAAACAAAATGGCTGTTGTCTTTTTGCAAGATGGCTAATGCCCCCTCTCAGGAATTGTACTATGACAAGAAAGCACAAGAAGTCCCTGGTGGTCTAGTGGTTAGAATTTGGCACTCTCACCACCATGGCCCATGTTCGCTTGTGTGGGGAATGTCTTCTTCAAAGTTCAGAGGGCTGACTATTACCATTGTTACCAAGAGGTTAACAGTCTGGTAATTTCTGAAATGCCTCATCTCATTTCTGGAAGTAAAAGCAAAGGGAGAGTCTGGAACCAGATCATTCAGGATCATTCTTGGCAGAAACTACAGGCGGGACGCCACAGGGAGCAATTTCAGTGCTGGTGGAAGCAGGAGCAGGACCAGCAGCAGATCCTGTCTCCACCCTGCACTGGACAGATGGCTCTAAGTGCCTTTTAAATGCAAATAATAGCACAACGTGACCATTTGGAGTTTCACACTTTTTGGAGGCTTGCTATACTATATAATAATTGCAAAGACTATGTGATTTCATATCAAAAATAAAAAGACAAACTGAAAACAGTGACTTCCCCTGATCACTTCCCAATAATGAGGGGAGAAGGTGGTGGTGTGACCTTAAGCTCCGACACCAACTCTGTATTTTCATTTTCTTTTCGTCACCTGGACCCTCGGTTCTCTTAACCGAGCGGATGGTTCTGAATGGGTCCGTAGCGCTTGGAGAACGGAATAATGGCCCAGGCACTGCTTAGACTGGCATCACACTGCATGGAGGAATTCACTTTTAGCTTTACCTGCAGCAGTGAAATGCCAACCTCTGCTCTTAGGGAAAACTACTAATATGATCGGGTGGCCTGTAGCGTAGTGCTTAAGGTACATGACGGGGACCCGCAAGGTCGGCGGTTTGATCCCCGGAGTAGCCATAATAAGAGCCACACAGCCATTGGGCCCTTGACCCTAAATTGCTCCATGGGAGGATTGTCTTCTGCTTAGTTTAATCATCTGTACATTACTCTGGATAAGAGTGTCTGCCAAATGCCATTAATGTAATGTAATGAACTCCATCTGATTCATCCGGTAGATAATCCAGAGGACTCCATTTCAGCCCCTGCAGTAGGAATGTAGTACCTTTGCAGAGAGCAATCTTTTGTATTCACAAGAAAGCCACACCAGCTGAAATTGTATCATTAAATGTGTTGGGGTGTGTGTGTGTCTGTTTGACTGCGCGTGTGTTTGTTTGACTGTGTCTGTTTGTGTTTGACTGTGGGAATGTGTGTGTGTGTGTGTGTGTGTGTGTGGGTATGTGTGTGTCTGTTTGACTGTGTCTGTTTGTGTTTGACTGTTTGACTGTGTCTGTTTGTGTTTGACTGTGTGTGTGTTTGTGTGTGTGTGTGTGTGTGTATTATTATAGCTGGGAGAGAGAACACCTGACGCTTCATGTTAAACAGGCATTTCACAGGCTTTCTGAATATCAGTACAGGATGGTGTGAGCATGAAATGAAAGGCCCATGTGTGACACCTGCCACTGACCGCCAGTCTTTGTGTTCCACCATCCTTCAGTTCAAAAAAAGGGAAGTATGTATGCAAATCATTGAATAATTCATTGAACAAACAAATTTTGCATTTTGTTCTTTGTAAAATAACACCAAAGGTCATCCTCTCATGTAATGTTACATTAGGCCTAAAGGTACAATGGGTAATTTCAGACTTCTAGTGGTCAAGAGAGGAATTGCGGCAACAAACACGCTCAAACACTGTGAATCCCTCCCCCTTCTCGCTGACGTTGATTTCATTTCAGAATGGTCTTGTAACAATGTTTTAACACAAAAATCTTACCTTACCTTTAAGTGGAGTGTAGCGTCGTGGTTAAGGTACATGACGGGGACCCACAAGGTCGGTGGTTCGGTCCCCGGCGTAGTCACAATAAGATCCGCACAGCCGTTGGGCCCTTGAGCAAGGCCCTTAACCCTGCATTGCTCCAGGGGAGGATTGTCTCCTGCTTAGTCTAATCAACTGTACGTCGCTCTGGATAAGAGCGTCAGCCAAATGCCATTAATGTAATGTAAAAGTGGAGTGTGCTCTAAACCTGCAGCATACATGTAATACAGCCAGAAACCACGAGGGGACACTGTTGCTCTATGGCCTTTCCCTCACTGCCCAACACTGCTTAAGACACAGGAATACATCTTAAAAGCATTGGTGAAATTATGTATTTGGCTGTTCCCGGCAGTAATCATGCACGACCTCAGGGGAAGTGCAGAACAGTCAACAGACCTAGAAAAGGTTACATACCAAAAGGCTTTTTATTACTGTTTTTAATTATGTGAATCTGACACTATTACATTTAATATGTATTGGACATTTGACTGACTTTATTAGCTTTTGAAGGTTTACTTTGTAGTCTGTCAGTATTTGGACTGCAGTACAATTTCTGTTCTTTTGGTTCTGTACACCTGCACATTGGATTTGAATAATGAATGAATGAATAATGAGGTTAAAATGCAGACTTTTAAATTTACATCCATATCAGGTAATCCATGTAGGAATCCCTTTTTATACATTCATTAATTCATTCATTCTCCTAACCCGCTTATCCTATCCCAGCATACATTGGGCTAACCTTTTCATACATCGTCCCTCCAATTAGAGGACCAAAAGTAATGGGACAGTTGGCTTCCCAGTGATTTCTGATTAGTCAGGTGTATTCAATCGCTTCCTTAGTGCAGGTAAATACTGCACTGTATGAGGTGCTTCTCCTTGTATGCATTCCTCTTTTCATACCAATGGTGTGTATGGCCAAATGTTCAATTCTGGGCTCATCTGACCCAATATAACGTTGAATATTCCTGAGGTTCTTCGGCAACAAATGTTAAGTGGATTTCCCAAACAGCAGTCAGTCTGAAGAGGAACTCAACACGAGCTTCTGTGCAAAGTGCATTCCTGCTGAAGCACGAGAAGCTGATAAATTAAATCAGTGTCAGGTTTGCACATCACTCGGTTTTAGCCAATATATCCTAGATAATATTGAAAGAATATACCATATTAAACTACTATGTTGATTCCGAGTGTCTTTTTGAAGTAAATACATAAATATTAAAACAATCATAAAATAAAATACAAATAATAGGCTAAACAATTAAGGAAAATGTCTTTCTCCTTGCCTGCTCATTTTATTGTTACACAATTATGAGTAGGTAGGGTCATTCAAGCAAGGTGAAAGTCTATGGCACCTACAACCTGGGTGATGGCTGGGCTAAGTGAGTCCATGAAATCCTTGGTTGACCTCCAGTATTTCTTCCTGTGTTCTCAGAAATCTGGTGCAATGATGACAGAATGCACAGCCTTCCCCCGTGTTCTCACTGTGAGCGACTTGATTGATGGGTCGCTCAAGTGCACTTGGCTGAGGGAGGGGTTAAGAGCTGACCGTTGTTTCTTCGTAGTGCTACCGTGCAGTTCAGTGGTGTCACTAGCATCGGACATCCGGACATCCATCAGCCAGGAATCTTTCTTGAATAGCCACGAATCTTCCCAGTGTTCTCGCTGTGTGTTGTTTGCTAATTTCCCGACTTCATTTCATTTCATCCACACTGCTGTGATTGACATTGCGGACAGCCAATGAGATTGCAACTGTGGGCGGGCTGTCGGAGACTACTCCAGTAACTTTTCTTCACGATTCAAGTAAGACTCAACTCCAGAAGTTAGCTATGATATTGGCTGTGTCCGAAATGGCTCAATATTCCATTTCGGACACAGCCAATATCATAGAAATGGCTCAATATTCACTAATTACTAATCCCTAACTAGTGAATGTCCATATATGTGCGAAATAGTTTACTAAATAAACAATGAATTCCGACAGCAGATGCTGTCTTTTTCCATTGTTTAGCATCATCATGTAGGCTACACTGCTGCACGTAGCAACAAGACCTTTAACCAGTGGCTTCTCGTGAGCTCAGAATTGGTGGAGCGCAAAACTTTCCTTTAACCCTCTGTCGCTGGCTACACCGACAAGATCAGATCAACTTTCCTTTCTATTTGGATTATTCACTTTGTGAGATTTTACCACATATTGACAGAAACCTTAGATTCTTGACTTCACAATGCACCTCTTGAGACATAGCTTTAAAACGTTTTAAATTAGATGAATAAGCCAGGGGCTCCTCCAACCACTTCCTGTTCCCATCGCCCATGGTCCCACGTGGCCCTAGACTTCATAGACCACTTTTCCAAGTATGGGCACTTTGTTGCTTTACCTAAGTTCCTGTCATCGAAGGAGACGGCGGAACTCTTTGTCCTCCAAGTTTTTTGCCTACTCGACCTCCCCCTGGAGGTCACCTCGGACATGGGCCCTCAGTTCCCCTGGAGGTCACTTCGGACAGGGGCCCTCAGTTCCCCTGGAGGTCACCTCGGACAGGGGCCCTCAGTCCCCCTGGAGGTCACCTCGGACAGGGGCCCTCAGTTCCCCTGGAGGTCACCTCGGACAGAGGCCCTCAGTCCCCCTGGAGGTCACCTCGGACAGGGGCCCTCAGTCCCCCTGGAGGTCACCTTGGACATGGGCCCTCAGTTCCCCTGGAGGTCACCTCGGACAGGGGCCCTCAGTTCCCCTGGAGGTCACCTCGGACAGGGGCCCTCAGTTCCCCTGGAGGTCACCTCGGACAGGGGCCCTCAGTCCCCCTGGAGGTCACCTCGGACAGGGGCCCTCAGTTCTCCAGTGAATTCTGGAAGGCCTTCTGCACGCTCATCTGCACCAAGGCCCAACTCTCCTCGGTTTCCACCCACAGACCAATGGGCAGGCAGAGCGTCTCAATCAGGAACTGGAAAAGACGCTCCGTTGCCTGGCGGAGAAATAATTGATTAATTTCTTGAAATCAATTAGGTACGTATTACATTGCTATATGTACTTAAAATGTACCAATTATGTGTCTTGCTACTTTCTAGTAATTAATGCAGAAGAAAATGAAGAAGAAAAAAACACTCGCATTCAAGGTATGACAATGAAAATAATAGACAGTCATAGAGGAATATAAACCATTTGTTTCAGTCAGTATATATCCCCATATCTTAATTGGAAATATACACACATATTTTTCAATGTTAAACTGTTCAATTTAATCTAGTCTTGAATAAAGACATATGTAGGCTGTGAAGTAATGTCTCTATCATTATGGGTACTCATTAAATAAAGTAAATTCATATTTCACCCCAAAATGAAAACGTCTTAGCTGTTCTCTTTGTTCCTAATGGCTAAATGAATCTATATTGCATAGTAAATTCTGTCCTGATCTTAATGTCAAAATCAATGGAAAAAATATGAACCAGCTAATTTCAGCCCAAATGCTTTCCTATCTTTACCATTCATTTGTGATTGAGGAATGGAAATGTGTGGAAAATATCCTTTTGAATATGAATTCATTTTGCCACTTGACTATTTCTGAGATAAGAAATCAGCTGATAATTGTTGGTGAACTATTGCTTTATGGCTCCATCTTCAAAATATAAATGCTAGTGCAGTTCTGGGTATATTTATTTCATAACTGATTTAGAGTATATGTGTAATGTCTATGTGAGCCCACACAAAATATTAATGTGGGTTGCACTGCTAAATCATACCATCCTCGTAAAATAATGTTATAATGATGATAGACATAATAATAATCCATCCATCCATTATCCTAACCCACTTATCCTGAATAGGGTCAGAGGGGGCTGGAGCCTATCCCAGCATACATTGGGCAAAAGGCAGGAATACACCCTGGACAGGTCACCAGTCCATCACAGGGCACACACACCATTCACTCACACACTCATACCCACAGGCAATTTAGACTCTCCAATCAGCCTAACCTGCATGTCTTTGGACTGTGGGAGGAAACCCACACAAACACAGGGAGAACATGCAAACTCCACACAGAGAGGCCCCAGCCAACCGGCATTCAAACCCAGAACCTACTTGCTATGAGGCAGTAGTGCTACCCACTGCACCATCCGTGCCGCCATTGTAATAACAATGATAAAAATAATCAAGAAGATTGTATTTACAATTTTATATAGCACTTTTCAAGAACCCAAATACTTTACAAATTCTGGGGGGAAAAGGACAGTTACTATGATGACTAACAATATATTTCAAATTATTTTTATTTATTCTGTATTTATACAGGGAGGATTCATTGAAACAAGTCAAATTTTCAAGAGTTTGCTGTTAATAAAAATCAGTAGAAGCAGTACAATACGACAGGAAATACATTTAAAATAGAACTATACATTTTACAATAGAAACTAATACAATTTAAAAGTAATTCAATCAAATCACAAATTCTACAAAACATGTACAAATCTTCTCTGCTGTGATGTTCTCTCTTATTGTACAGTTGTCTGAACATCATTTTCATGGCTGTTACCATTAGTTCAGATATACGCTATGTACTTTGTAATTTGGCAGTGATGACCTCTTTCAGTTTCTTTTACAGAGCATTAATTACTAAAAAGTAACAAACACAGTTGGTACATTTTAAGTACATATAGCAACAAAATACGTGCCTAATTGATTTTAAGAAAATCAGACATTAATCAACTCCTGCGTTCCTCTGAAAATAATCTATTTGGTTGATGAATCCTCAGCGTGTTCATAATGGCATCTTGAAGAGGGTTGACTTCAGGACAATCATTGAGCAGCGTGCGCATATACATCGTTCCGATCACACATACATTTATACACTGATTTATGAAAACATTGATAAATACACCCACGTTTATAACAACATGCTAGGCCACTCTTACCCTTTTTTCTCTGGTCCAATTGAGGATGTTTGCACACTAATATCCTTTCTGCCTTTTCAACATTTCAAGATAATTATTTCAGCTTTTGTTTCCTCACACCGAGACTAGAGCAATGCCTTGTTTACATGCCTCAACTTGCACTGGCAAAGTTACATCTGGTTCAACAGGCTGCTGCAAGACTTTTAACCAAAACAAGGCACCGGCCACATATTACGCCAATTCTGGCCCCATTACAATGACTGCCTATGGAATATTGGATTGATTTCTAAATTATTTTCATAGGCTTAACTTTAAAGGAGTTGCATAGTCAGACACCATTGTATATTACTGAGCTGTCCCCTTACAGTGCTTCAAGGTCTGTTGGCGGGTCCAAAGTCCAAGTTTAAATTAAACGGTCACTTTGCCTTTGCTGTTTTGGTCTCCTATGGAACAGCAGTGCAGACTAGCGGAATCAGTTTCAATTTTTTTAAATCACCTATTTGCATTCCCTAGCATTTGCCTGATTTGCATTTTTATTGTTTTTATGCATTTATGAAATGGATAAATTGTTCTTTTCAATGCTTTTATATCTTTATTTAATATTTTTTATTGCAGTTTACTATTTAAAGCACTTTGTAACTGTACGTTTTAAAAGGTACTATATAAATAATGGTTTACTCACTTGCATTCTCCAGACTAAATAAATCATAAATAAGGAAAGAAATTCACATTTTATATTAGCCGCTGTGAACTTTCTCAACTGTTTACATACACAGTAAAATGCATCAGAAATACTGGCTCTCAACAGTACATGTAAATACAATGAAATAAACATATATTTGCCTCATATTCATCATTTGATATTGAATCCAAATGCATTAAGTATATAGCAAAAATGATGTTAGCTATTGGGATACTTTGCTTGGGTGTTCACTAATCACAATATCCAAATAACCGTGATGTGAAAATGGATACATATTATATATTTCTTATCCATATTTCAAATCAAAGTCAGGTTGATTTGGACATTCAGTTATCAAGGTTTGAGAAACTGAATAATTGTATCCCATCAAAATTACTTCTGATAAAGTCTTTGATGAGTCACTGGTATGTTTTATTACTGTATTTCAGCTTAAAAGCATATTTTACTTTCATGCAATTTAGTGTATGTTTTTTTCATCGGTCTTTGTGTGATGAAAGATATCTTAGATACAGAAGTTTCTCACAACAAGCTAGAACCATACTAGCAAGAAGATATACTTACATCAATCAGCTCATGGTATATGCATTTAACTGCGATGTTACTACCTACTGAATAAATGAAAATGATCCTGTCAGATTGTGTTAGTCAACACAATCTGACACACATCACAGTTAGTCAACACAATCTGACACGTAGATCAAAGATCAGCTACATCTTACCCCCGAAGCCTTAAGCACCTTCCTCTTTAAGTTAAACTGATTTTCTTAGGGGATTTAAATCTAGAGAGTGCTCGGTAAATGATTTAGTATAGTTTTATTTTTATCAAAAGTGACAGTAATCAACAAACATGATTTTAACAGCTGGGATGTTGCGCCTGATGTGCAGCAGATGTGAGCTCATCAGCTGAGAGTGCCACTGCTTTTCACTTGTCCACAGGGCCAGCTCTGGTGAGGAGAACAGAAGAAGACAGTCCAATGCTTCAGTGCACAGAAGGCATATGGGTGTAAAATCGAGCATTGGCAGTATCTGTAGACACCCCACTGTCGCAAAAAGTATTTCCAGAAGACACCGGGGGGAGTATTATAACCCCTGGCAGAAATTATGAAATTAGCACGCTTAGTGGATGTTCATCCAGCCTTTTTACTTCATGGCAAATAAAGAAATCACAGATCTGACACAAAACATTTTTTTGTAGAGGGAAAAAATATGGAATCACTCAATGTTGTGGAAAAAATAGTGCAATCACTCAATTTCTAGGTAAAAATGATGGAATCTTCAACAACAAAAATTACAATTGGCACTCTGATGCTCTTCCTTGGGCTTTTGTGATGGCTTGAATTCTTTGAGGCATGGACAGCACTAATTAAAAACAATATTCTCCATCAGCTTTCTCGAATAGTGGTTGACAGATCAGCTTCACCTACAAAAAATCATCAGACCCTACACCCCTGCCAGACCTCTTCGTTCAGCCTCCACAGGGCGCTTGGCACCTCCCCCTCTCCGAACCCCCACCTCACGCTCACGACTACTGTCTGTTCTGGCTCCACGGTGGTGGAACGAACTCCCCGCTGAGGTCAGAACTGTAGAATCTCTCCCCACCTTCAAGCGCAAACTGAAGATGCACCTCTTCAAGTAGCACCTCTCCCCATCCCTCCCTACCTCCCTGTGAACCTTAATTGTTGTCTTTGTGATTTACTTTTTGTTTCGGTATTTTTAGTTGGCTAGGTAAGCAGTATTTGGATAGTTAAGTTTGGTCACTTTTGCTTTGTTGTTCGTTTGTTTATTTGTTGTTAAAAAAAAAAAAAAAAAAAAAAAAAAAAAAAAAATATATATATATATATATATATATATATATATATATATATATATATATATATATATATATATATATATATATATATATATATATATATATATTAGGCCCTGGTCCTTATCTTTGTTGTACGGGTAGCAATTGAAATTGTACTTCCCTCTAGGGTATTTCAGCGCACTTATCCCTGGTTATGGGTATGCACTCTGGATAAGAGCGTCTGCCAAATGCCAATAATGTAATGTAATGTAACATATTCACCATTTGGCTTGAACTTTCGTGATCTATAAGTCACATTTATATTATTTAACATTTTGTTCGTTTAAACACACTTATTGACACTACTAACCTGTTTCAAACAGAGACAAATGTGAAACAGGAGACATTGGTTGTGTTCGTTCATCAGGCTGTTTTCTTCTGAAGAAACAAGCCTGATGCGCCGTACTATATCCCACCAGTGCTCAACAACCCCCAGTGCCCCCTACTGGGAAAATGAGAAATTACACTGTGCATTTTAGAAGCGATATACAAATAAATCTGGCTCATCTCCATAAGATCATGTGAACAATTATACACAAAATGTGACCAAACAATTGTGAGCGTCACACATTGACTGTTGATGTAATGATTGCCCTGGTCCTTAACCTGACATGCAACCCCATATCATAAATGACTGGGGAAATTTGCATGTTTTCTTCAGGCAGTTATCTTTGTATGTTTCATTGGAACGGCACCAGACAAAAGTTCCAGCCTCATTGCCTTGGCCAATGCAGATTTGTGATTCATCACTGAATATCACTTTCATCCAATCATCCACACTCCATGATTTCCTCTCACTGCGACCTTGTTTTTTTCCGTTTAGGTGTTAGTGCTGGTTTTCATTTGGCTTTTCTTGATGTAAATCCCATTTAATTCAGCCAATTTCTTACAGTTCTGTCACAAACATTGACTCCTGTTTCCACCCATTTGTTTTTCATTTGTTTTGTTGTGCATTTTCTATTTTCAAGGCATTTTGTTTTGAGTTTTCTATCCTGACGCTTTGACATCTTGACATCATTTTGACATCTTCCTTTTATAACCTTCCCATTTTGTTTATACTTGCACCAAATTTTAGACACAGCTGACTGAGAACAACCAACATCTTTTGCCACACTCCACGTTGGATTTCCTTCTTGAAGGAGTTTCATAATCCTTTCCATTGTTTCAATTGACAGCTCTCTTCTTGAAGCCACTGATGGGTATCAGGGGGCAGGTCACACATTCCTGGAGACTTCCGGACCTTTCTAGGAGAGGTGGGATCCCTGCTGGGGGGAGTGATGAGTGCATCATCACTGGTTCCTCAGGGGAAGGACAGAGCGCATCATCACTGGTTCCTCAGGAGAAGGACAGAGCGCATCATCACTGGTTCCTCAGGAGAAGGACAGAGCGCATCATCACTGGTTCCTCAGGAGAAGGACAGAGCGCATCATCACTGGTTCCTCAGGAGAAGGACAGAGCGCATCATCACTGGTTCCTCAGGGGAAGGACAGAACGCATCCTCACTGGTTCCTCAGGAGAAGGACAGAGCGCATCATCACTGGTTCCTCAGGGGAAGGGCAGAGCGCATCATCACTGGTTCCTCAGGGGAAGGACAGAGCGCATCATCACTGGTTCCTCAGGGGAAGGACAGAGCGCATCATCACTGGTTCCTCAGGAGAAGAACAGAGCGTATCATCACTGGTTCCTCAGGGGAAGGACAGAGCGCATCATCACTGGTTCCTCAGGAGAAGGACAGAGCGCATCATCACTGGTTCCTCAGGAGAAGGACAGAGAGCATCATCACTGGTTCCTCAGGAGAAGGACAGAGCGCATCATCACTGGTTCCTCAGGAGAAGGACAGAGTGCATCATCACTGGTTCCTCAGGAGAAGGACAGAGCGCATCATCACTGGTTCCTCAGGGGAAGGGCAGAGTGCATCATCACTGGTTCCTCAGGGGAAGGACAGAGCGTATCATCACTGGTTCCTCAGGGGAAGGACAGAGCGCATCATCACTGGTTCCTCAGGAGAAGGACAGAGCGCATCATCACTGGTTCCTCAGGGGAAGGGCAGAGTGCATCATCACTGGTTCCTCAGGGGAAGGACAGAGCGCATCATCACTGGTTCCTCAGGGAAAGGGCAGAGTGCATCATCACTGGTTCCTCAGGGGAAGGACAGAGTGCATCATCACTGGTTCCTCAGGGGAAGGGCAGAGTGCATCATCACTGGTTCCTCAGGGGAAGGACAGAGCGCATCATCACTGGTTCCTCAGGGAAAGGACAGAGCGCATTAGTCACCGTGGGAGGAGAAAAGGACGTTCTGACTGGTTCCCATGGTGGAGTGCTGGAGGACAGTGGTGTTTAGGAGGGAGGAACGTGTCACAGATCTCCTGGACTAGGGAGCCTAGAGGCCATGACAGCAAGCCTTTTTTCCCTGGTACATGTGCTTTATTATATATTCAGGCACATGACATGTAACAGTACTTCACAAAGACTACATAAAGGAAATAAATGAAGGGTGTTAGAAAGTAACATTAATAAAATGAATTACAAATTCAAAAATGATCATGGGGTTTGTTTGTTCAACCTTGAGTCCAGTGTTTGGCATCTTTTGAAATCACTAGATCACTGCTAATGACAGTCTAATTACAATTTTAACCTTGTTTTCCATATTTTCGAGTTAACAACACACATACCCTACCATTTCGTAGACCTTGTTCTCCTCAGAATGCCTATACCTTTTGTACTGTTCTGTTTCCGGAGGTGTGTCCGTGCCGGCGCCACGTGGGTGGACTCCTTCGGGGGAATGTGAAATCAGCCGCGGCATCCCTCGGGGAAGGGAGGGCTCTTTGGTGCAGAGTACTCCCCCGCCTCTGCTCGTCAAAGCCGCCCTGGAAACCCCACTACACAGCCGCCCTCCGGCTGCCTGAGGGTCCGCAAGCTACAGCACATCTGTTGCGGAGGCCCAGATGTGCGGGAGGGCTGTGTGGTGAAAAGAGGAGATGCCTGACTACGCCTGTCCCGGAGGACAGACACACCTGCTCCTGTTCTTCCTGACTGATTAAAGATGTTAGAAATGCAAAATTAGGAAGTAATTGGGGAGATACATCTCAGTTCACAGTTATATGATAAAAAGGCATGATAGCAAAACACCATAGCTGTTAATTTTCACCATTCTGAATTTCAAATATAACCCCGACACTAATACCATAGTTGTTAATTAGCAATATGTTGACGGCCGAATATAGAAATCTGTAGTTTCTCATAATGAGAAAACAGTATATAAAACATATCTGTATCTTGTGAAAACAATTATAATACATTTTTATTATATAATTATTTAATTCTAATAGCTATTTACACTAATAACATGACTGGAATTATGGAATATTATGGTATTAAGCAGGAGCAACAGTTCTTAGCTTTGCAAACAGTTCCTGAAAACCTGAATCAAAAGAGAAGAGCTCCTGCTTCATCTTATTATTATTGGATTGTTGCCGTTCATGCTTTTCACCAGATACATTATATTACATGGTGGGCATTTAGCAGACATTCCAGAGCAATATAAACACCGTTTACATGTTTAGCTAGTAAAATGTAAAAAAAAGAAAAAAGAGATACATGCTAAAACAATTCAGGTTGACTATTTTCTCATGGCTACAGCAGCAGTTTCTATACCAGGGAATAAATTAGCTTACAGCCCCCACTCTGGGCCTCATTTATAAATATTTTTGGAAATCCGTGTGCAAATGCATGCGTGATCGGAAACGAAGACCTTTCGGCAGATTCATGAAAGACACGTAGACACAGATTTTTCCATATCCATGTGTGTATGTTGATAAATAGCAAGTAATCCTAAATCAAAGGCGTGTGCACAAAATATGTGATTAGCATAAATTGATGCCCCTAAAACACCATATATGGAATTTCGGAAGTACAACAAGCCAAGAACATACACCAATCAGCCATAACATTAAAACCACCTGCTTAATTAAACCAGTTTTTCACATATATTGTAAATGTTGGGTGGCGGAGGCCTGCTATCCCATTATGCTTCCAAGGATAATGACTGAATGCCTTAGCCCTTGAGAGGCGCAATGTTACCTTCCATCAAGGAACTCCCTTACTACATCAGGCTTTGATTGGTTACGATCTGGGATTTAACAAAGGAATTTTAATAAAAACACAAGATGAATTAACAGCATGTAACACAGATCCGTTGATATTGCTTTGAATTATCTTTGGAGACAACCCGAATCCTCTGAGGCTCTGAGACATTTTCAAAGTGAGTTTCTTTCCCCAGTTTGACCATCGTTCCATCATTGCTGCTGCTGATAAGGACTCTTTTTGCAAGTCACTGTGATATGTGTTCAGAGCCCTTTGGGTGGGAATTGTTTGTCTTTTATACAAACACACTGCAATCTCTTTGTGTCTGACAGCCGTCTAGACATGTCCTGCTGTTGACGGGGTGTTGGTGATGGCGTGCCAGTGTCGTTTCCCTGTCTAATCTCGGTACGTTCTGCGGAAACATGTTTCCACAGTGTTGCCTTGGGTCTCCTGCTTCAAAAGGTGTCTGAAAAAACAGCCTCGCGTTTCGTTCACTGGTTCTTTGTTGTGACAGTAAAAAAAAAACCCCAAGATAAAATCCTTGCAATTCTGGTGTCCATCACTCAACCTATTATTTTTTTTTAAATGTGCAAAAATAAAAAATATGCATTTCTGAGGGTGGGGGAGGGTTGAAACTACTGTATACTCTGTGGAAAACGTAGACAAGAACGTAAACATGAAACTAATATCTGAAAGAAACAATAATCCCTGATCAGCCTCACTGCCAAATTCTCAAGAAAACCTTAAACAAAAGGGTTGTTCTACTTTTCTTCAAAAAGAATAACATTGGCATTATTTAAATAAATTAGGTTGCAGGTTTTCCTATCTTTGTAGCTTCTTATTTCAGTCTGTCAAACCCTCATGCAAATGCCAGGATCCATTCCACAGCTCACCCTGCCCCCTGATAAATGGAGTTACTAATCATTTTCAGGCATTTTGACACAGTGGTTAGTATCAAGTGGTTAGGAAAGTTGCATGAGATGACTGATCTGACTATATCAAACTGGTAGAGCATCTTATTGCAATAAATTGAAAATTCGTCATGGCCATTTTAGTGGAGTACAGTTTAAGTATGGCTGGCTTTGATCTTGAGAGCCATAAGGCATGCTGGTCTTTCTGCTTCTGTTCACTCAAAATGATCTGTTTCACCAATTCTGACGCTGTTGACAAATTGAATAGGGTTATTTGTATATTCTCGCTCACGACTGCTGTCTGTCCTGGCCCCACGGAGGTGGGATGACCTCCCGGTGGATGGCAGAACGCAGAGTCTTATATGCCATAGACTATAATGGCACTTATATAGTTATATAGATATTGTTGTGTTTTGTATTAGATATTGTATTGTTGTACTCAGGGTATTCTAGCTGCCAACTGTGGTATGCTAGTTTGGAAGTTGATGTATTCTTCAAGGGTTCCGATTGTATCTGTATGTTTACACTAGGACTCGGAACTGTACTGTCTTCTCAGGTCCTCTTCACACTTGTACTTTGTGTTTGATCTGCACTGCATCGCTCTGGATAAGAGCGTCTGCTAAATGCCTTGTAATTTAATGTAATGTAATGTAATGTAATGCCTTGTATTGTAATGTAATGTAATGTAATGTAATGTAATGTAGTGTAATGTAATGTAATATGTTTGCCCTTACAAAATGGCGTGTGATGTACCGACACTAACACTTTCCCTTCATTTTATGTTATCTTCAGACTTGGGGTGCACTGCTTAATTAATCATTCAGTCAGGCAGAACAGCTCTAAGTGATTGTTTCATTCTTTGACTGAGTGACGACCGGCAAGTATTGTCACCTTTTACCTCAAGAAAGGCTTTAGGAGAGGTTGGCACATTGACATAAGTGCGGAGGTTCCCTCCACTTAATGAAAACAAGTGGTCCTTGCAGGTTTCCGTTAGCTGAATTTGAAGCCACAGGACAGACTGAAGGTTTTGACTGATATGTATGAGTGCTGGCAGTGACGGACACCGCACTGTTTACCCACCTCTGTCACACAATCTGTCCTTGAAGTATATTTTTCACAAAAGTGGGATGGTATATAGAAAAGTTCATTTATAAGATTTTTTGAGTGAGCAGAATAGATATTTTATCCATGTGAGACAGGTGCATGGGGGTTGGACCCAAAATGCATGACTCCAGTCAGGGTTTGAAGAAGGGATTGTCCAATGAGCGTGGTCGAAAAACAAGGTGTACTCGATCCAGGGTAGATTTTCCACCCAGGAGGCAGGTGATTTCTCTGCCATGCAGCGGAGCATCTTCTCCTGCTCCTGGTTGAGACACTCTGTCAGCCCGTCGGTCTGGGGGTGGAAGCCGGAAGATAGCTCTGGTTTGTCGGCCTTCCAAAACTGGCTGGAAACTTTGGTAGGGCAATGAAGTGCCACACAATTGGAAAACCGGTCTACCACCGTCAGGACAATGGACATTCCCTTGGCGATGGGTAGATCGGTGAAGAAGGGACAGGCAGCCACAAATTCAGCCGTGTCAGGTTTGGCCGATGGCCACCAGAGAGAGCGGCCCAGGAGAGCCGGCGTACGGCTGACCCCAGGGTGACAGGCGAGTCGGGACGAGTGAGCCCACTCCAGGACAAGCGGACGGACCACTTCAGGAACGAACAGACGGTTGTGAGGGACTGGAGTGTTGTGAGGGACTGGACAGCCCCTCAGGGCTTCCTCCACCTTGCTGGCGATGTCGAGCTGAGTTGCAGTGACCAGGGTACTGGGAGGCAGGATGGTGGCGGGCCCCTCGTCTGCTTGAGGAGGTGAGCATAGTTGGGAGAGGGCATCAGGCTCGACATTCTTAGAGCCAGGCCAGTAGGTCAGGGAGACGTTGAAGCGATTGAAGAATAGTGACCACTGAGCCTGGAGGGGGTACAGTCTTTTGGCGGACCTCCGGTACTCCAGGTTACGGTGGTCAGTCCAGACGATGAACGGAGTGGTGGCCCCCTCACGCAGACGACGCCATTCCTCGCCATTCGCCTTCCTTCCAGTCACCAATACTGTAATTCCTTTCTGTGGGAGAATAGAAAAGGGTAACAGAAAAGATGAGGCTATCGTCCAGGTAAACGAATACAAAGCGGGTGATCATGTCCCAGAGGACGTCATTGATAAGGTTCTGGAAGATGGCTGGAGAGTTGAGCCCGAACGGCATATATATTATATAGGCAAAATATTATGTATTTATGCAGGTACACAATTTTATGCCTGGTGACATTGGCCAATGTTAGATGTTACAACATTGTTGAAACATCTCATTTCTTTATTCTTAAATTTTTTCTGCCAGAGCGGGATGGGGCAGCATCCTATGTGCCCCTATTGACAGGCCACTGGTTACAACATAAAATAAGCAATACATTGTATATGGTGTCATGCATAGCAAACAAAGTCAACAATCAGGTTCACCTCTCAAAAACATTTGTGTATCAATGTTCTCATCCATGATGAATAGTTTGACATGAAATAAAAATATATTCCTGATGTTCTGAGGCTGAGAAGTGTGAAGAGCATTATGAAAAAAGACTATTTGTGTTATGTACGGTTCCGAAGACCCAAACGCAGACCAAGGATTATCCAAAAATGTTGTCTTTTAGTCAGTCCAAGTTCAAAGTGACAACAGCCAAACAAAAAGCAAAAGAAACAAAAAATCAGAAAACAGAGGTACAGAAGGGCTAAGGCAAAAATCTAAGTCGAAGTCATAGCGAATAATCCAAAACCAAACAATCAGAAGGGCAGACAAAACAAGAGGGCAAACCAAACTCGAAAAACAGGGCAAAGGGTTGTCGTAATGAATCTCGGAAAACAGGCATACAGGTATCTCGGAGGTAACGTGACAATCGAAAGGAGGTAGAGAATTTGCCTGGTAACTGTCACCTTTAGAAGTTATTACTGCCAAAGGAGGTGCTACAAAGTAGTGACAGACAGGGTGCCTAAACTGTTGCATATACCACCTTTACGAATTCATATCATACGAATTCAACAAAATGTTGTATCACTAGGCTTGTCAGAAAGATTCCAAAGATTTGTGAGACAAACGCTTTACTTGTAAACTAAATCACCGCTAACCAAGAGCAATAATTTAATTCTGAATTTGCCATGCTAACTGAGCTACCCCTGCTACACATAGCACGATTTGAACATAAATACAACCTACACCGTAGCTTTGCACACATGATGGAAGCAGACAACAAAATGTTGCTTGGCCCAGTAAATTTAAAAAACGCCCAGATGGAACTGTTGATAGGAGCACTGTTCTGCTCAATGGATGCAGAATGGAATTTTTGTACCATCGGAGTAGTTCAAGCTTGAAATATCACCTCAACGCAAAGCATGATCTCTCATCTCCCGAAGAACCAGGAGGATGTAAAGGCTACTCCGGGCCAACAGAAACACAACTTAGTCGTGTTGAGCACATCTGAGTATATCAAACTGCAGAGGCTGGAGGACCATGGCTCCTTGAACCGTGCCGGTAAAAGCGCCCACGCACCCACATTGAGAAGAGTTGTTTTATTAAAATGGGATTTACTTTTTTTTTTTCAATTGAACGTGAATTTGTGCAATATAAATTAAATTGCATTTCAAAATTTAAGTATACTCTGTGGCGTTGTCTGCTCTCCGCCACCCTTACCGCACCACGGAGGTCTCGGCTTAGGACCCAGCCTATGTGGAGAGGTTCAAGACCGCCTTTAAGGAGGACTCAACCAAACAGCAAGCTAACATCAACAATGGTTGGCTCAAGATGGCTTCAGCACTCGACCCACATTTCAAGGACTGTAAGTATCTACCAAGAGCAGAGAGAGAGGAGGTGTAGACCAGGCTCGATGCGTGGCTGCAAGAAGAACCAGAGCTACTCCAGAGCCCTTAGAGGATCCGGCAAGAAGAAAAAGAGCCACCTGCTTCAGATTGGCCCTAACAGGGCCTGAGCCCAGCATCAGCATGAAGATTGCCCACTGCAGTGGCGGCCAACTCATGCAGGGGCCCTAGCTACAGCTGTCTGGCCTGGCTTGCAAATATCTGGCCACCCCTGCCACTTCTGTCCCTTGTGAGAGACTTGCAGGCAACATAGTTCAAAAGAAGAGGGCAGCCCTGAGCTCTGAGAGAGTAAACAAGCTAGTTTGTCTTGGCGACTAGCTGAAGGAGAAGTTAGAGCTTTCTTGAGGCCGATGGGTCTGTTACTGTTAAGTTGCACTACATGGTGATACGTCAAACTGTTATGGCCTATGTTGCCTCAGAGGTTTCTGCTTGGTCTGGTTTATTTTGTCACACAAGATATTGGAGAAATAAGAGGAATTGAGGACAATGGGACTGTTATTTTTAGATTGTCTATATGTTCAATTAAATGAAAATGTTATGGCCTGGATTTGAAATTGTGCTATATGTTATACTGTTGGTCTGTGTTGCCAAAGTTTATTTTGGCATATAAGATCTTGGAGAAATACTATTAAGGTCAAAGGGACTGTTAGCCTTTTGTTAGTATATAATTGTGAGATCCTCTGTATGTTCAATGAAATTAAAATATTATGCCCCATAGTATATTACTGTTGGTCTATGTTGTCTCACTAATTAATTTTTTTTTTTTTGGACATCTATCTATATCAAATATGACACATTGACAATCATTAAAACGTCAAGGATAAAATGAGAAACTTATGGACTTATTTCCATCATTATTCTTGCTGAAACATTTCAGATGTTTTTTATTTCCTCAATTAATTTGGTCATATTTTTTTATTGTTCTGGTCAATATTGCATATGAACAGTGAAAGAAATGTTCTGAACGTATGGGAAATAAGAGATGTTGACCTTCAAAGTTTAAAATGTCTATTCATTGATTCACTAATCCACAAAAAATTTCATTGAAATATTTATCATGGAGAATATTGATATACTGTATGTGTTTAATTTAGCTTAATGAATCACAAAGCATATAATGAATTACATTTTTTAAATGCTTGACAGCTCTATATAGTACATAATCATGTGCTACATTAAGCTTCACCGTATACCCTGGCCTATAACACATCCTCTTCAGACATTCAGGATAACTCGTCAGTTCCCCAAAAACTCCTTTTAACCACCTACAAAAATGGTAAATGGTAAATGGTTGGCATTTATATACAGTTGTGGTCAAAAGTTTACTTACACTTGTAAGGAACATGTATATCATGGCAGTCTAGAGGGTTTCTACAACTCTTATTTTTCTGTGATGGAATGATTGGATGGAATGTTACATCGTTGTTCATGCATTTTGCTTCTTTTATACATTTATTATAGGTCTTCTGGCATATGACAGAATCTGCTGGGTCAAAAATATATACAGAAACTTGAATGATCAATTTTGATGAGGTAGAAAGTTGTGTCAATCAAATTTGCTTTGTGGCCTCTTAACTTCTTGTGAGCGATTTGATTGACTACAGCTGGTGACTTCGCTGAGCAGAAGGGCTCGTTTGATATAATCATTAGACTCAGCCACAAACGCAATGGGAAAGTCTAAGGAGCTGAGCACGGATCTGAAAAAGTGAATCATTGACTTGAACAAGTCAGGAAAATCACTTGGAGCCATTTCCAAGCAGCTGCCTGGCAAGAAGGAAGCCAGTGCATCAGAAGTGGCACCTTAAGGCTCGAATGAAGGTTGCTGCGGATCACATGGACAAAGAAAAGGCCTTCTGGAGGAAAGTTCTGTGGTCTGACGAAGCAAAATTTTTGCTATTTGGCCACAATGACCAGAAATATGTTTGGAGGAGAGTGAGGCCTTTAACCCCAAGAACACCATACCTACCGCCGAGCATGGTGGTGGTAGTATTATGCTCTGGGCCTGTTTTGCTGCCAGAGGAAGTGGTGCTTTACAGAAAGCAAATAGAATAATGAAGGCGTCATGTCCGTGCCCCTTTTCCTATTGTTTTCTCTGTATTCTCACTCCAGTCCGTCTTTTCCCTCTCTCTCTCTATTACATGTCTCCACCCTTCACTCCCTATTTGGACTTCCTGTCATTTATCAATTCCTCTCACCTGTTCCCCAGCTCCCACACCTGTTTATTGTTTAGTCAATTTGTTAGTACTCATATGCCTGCCTGTTTTCTTCTTCTGTTGCTAGTTCATCAGTTCTGTTGCCTTTGTGTAAGGTTGTTCTCTGTTTAGTTCTAGCCTATTTTCCTGTCTGTCTGTCTGTCTGTCTGTCTGTCTGTCTGTCTGTCTGTCTGTCTGTCTGTCTGTCTGTCTGTCTGTCTGTCTGTCTGTCTGTTTAGTTTAGTTTAGTTTAGTGTAGTCTATCCTGTTTTGGATTTTTGAATTTCTCGTTTATGACCCCTGCCTTCTTTTTGGACTCTGTCTCCTTGGATTTCGGTACCTCTGCCCTGTTTGGACTGATCACCCGGTTTCTGAACTTTGCCTGTTTTGATTACACTCTGTCTGCCCGTGCATCTGCCTGCTTCATTAAACCTGCTATTTCCTTATCTCTGAGTCTGCGTATGGTTCCTCTGTCCCCCAAACATGTTGCTAAAGTGTTCCTCCCTATCAACCATGATGTTGCAGATAGAATCCGAGCTGGTTGTATTCGGAATTCCACATAGTATCCGTTTCTAAGCAGTGATTGGTGGACTGCGATGTCAATCATACATTTGCTAAAGCTCAATTATGTAATTGGCCCAGGTCTGTTCAGGAGGCATTTTGCTCACAGACAACAGATAAACTCCTGCGATGGACTGGTGACCTGTCCAGGGTGTATTCCTGTCTTTCGCCCAATGTATGCTGGGATAGGCTCCAGCCCCCCTGCGACCCTGTTCAGAATAAGCAGGTTAAGATAATGGATGGATGGACAACAGGTAAACTCTCAAATCAAAACATGTTGTAGTGTTGTATACCATTTAAGGAACTGGCCTTGCACCGCATGGTTCCTACCAACAAAAATAACCAGGCAACGAACAATAATATTATACATCAGCCAAAAGGGTGCGAATGCAAGCATTTCACAGGGGTTGTCAAGTGGGCTTGACGATATAAAAAAGCATATTTAAAGTGTTTAAAGTATCTTTAAAACCCTTGCTAAAGCTGCCTCTTTTCAAGCCTGTCTTGTTCACATGTTCTCTGGTACCTTTTTGCATTTAGTCCCTTGTGTCTGCTTCTGTCATTTGCACCAGCCAATTTCCAAGCCTCTATTCCTGCTGACTGCAGTTGTTAGCATTAGACAGCACAGGGTTTAAAGTGAAGTGGCTGAGCTGATAAACATGTAGAGTGAAAACAGATATGAATGTGTGTATGTGCCTGTGTATGCTCTGACAAACTTTATTATTTTGCTACATTTTGCATGCCATAACACCAACTGAGCATCCTTTGAATACCATAGCACACTGAAACATTGCTGCTGGCAATGTGCTATGTGCTTTATAGTCACACAACACAAGATACTTCTAGCAGGATAATGCACAAGGGTGCCTCATCTCAAGCTGGCCCCGTACACAGTATATGTACATGTTAATATATCCATTGCTTAATTATGGTTCCAATTAATATATTTATATGCTGGTAGAAACCACCCCTGACATGTTTTCAGCGCATTGATGCCAGATGTGTAACAAGTAGGCAGCTTCCCTGTGCTGCTTTGACAGCATGTAGACTTGTTGAAGCACCATTAGTACACAGACACCTGCACGCATCGATACACACACAACACACACACACCCACACACACACACACCCACACACTTTCTTGCATGTGTGTGCATTCACAAGGACAATATGGCTGTACGATGTATATAGAATCCCAATATTTGCCACCACCATGGGGCATATATCATACTTAGGGTAGCACATGATTATTTAAACTAGGGATTGGGGGGAGGGAGGATACAGAGTGTAATGGGCAGGGAGGTACAGACTGCCCAGAAGGAAACGGCAAAGGCTACATGTAATGGTGAGTGCAATAACAAAATCTTTTCAGGGCAGAGATGGCTTGGGGCAGCAGGGAGTGAGGGAACTGGAAAGGATGTGTTGTAGCAACTAACTGAAATGTCTTTGTTTAAATGCTAGAAGCATAACAAATTTGTTTTTGGAACTTGAGGTCGTTATTATTAGTGGGGGCTATGACATTGTAGGGGTTACAGAGACATGGCTTGGGGATGAAGATGGGGATGAATATAATATAGAGGGGTATAAACTTATTAGGAAGGACAGATGTAGTAAGAGAGGTGGGGGTGTTGCTGTTTATGTCAGAGAAAATCTTAGTGTGCAAAAGATTTCAGAAATTGACCAACAAATGCCTAGTTAGGATATATGGATTGAGCTTATTGGGGAGGAAGATGAGGGTCTTAACACTGGAGTGTGTTACCAACCGCCAGCTTCAGATAGTATTGTAAATACAATGCTCTTTAAAATATAAAACACTCTTGCCAGGGAAGCGAGACTATTATCATGGGAGACTTCAATTACCCACATATTAACTGGAATTTGGTGACCGGACAGGGAAAAAGCGATTTTTGGATGTTATAAATGACCAGGGAAATCTGACAACCGGGCAATCGATTTTAGATCTGGTAATATGCAATTATTAAGACAGAATTTGCAGGATAGAGGGAATGGAACCACTTGGGACAAGTGACCATTCCACAATAATTTTACAGTACTGTGCAAACGTTTTAGACAGGTGTGAAAAAATGCCGTAAAGTAAGAATGCTTTCAAAAATATAAATGTTAATTGTTTCTTTTTATCAATTAACAAAATGCAAAGTCAGTGAACAGAAGAAAAATCTAAATCAAATCAATATTTGGTGTGACCACGCTGCCTTCAAACCAGCATCAATTCTTCTAGGCACGCTCACATAAAGTCAGGGATTTTGTAGGCATATAGTCAGGTGTGTGATTGACCAATTATCCCAAACAGGAGCTAATCATCATCAATTTAATATGTAGGTTGAAACACAGGTCAGGGGCGGCATGGATGGTGCAGTGGGTAGCACTGCCACCTCACAGCATGGAGGTCCTGGGTTCAAATCCCCGTCGGCCGGGGCCTCTCCTCTCTGTGCGGATGGATGGATGGAAACACAGGTCATTAACTGAAACAGAAACAGCTGTGTAGGAAGGTTAAAACTGGGCGAGGAACAGCCAAACTCTGCTTCCAAGGTGAGGTTGCTAAAGACAGTTTAATGTCAGAATTCATACACCATGGCAAGACTGAGCACAGTAACAAGACACAAGGTAATTATACTGCATCAGCAAAGTCTCTCCTAGGCAGAAATTTCAAGGCAGACAGGGGTTTCCAGATGTGCTGTCCAAGCTCTGTTGAAGAAACGGGCAATGTTGAGGACTGTAGACGCAGTGGTCGGCCAAGAAAAGTACAGCAGATGAAAGACACATCATGCTTACTTCCCTTCACAATTGGAAGATGTCCAGCAGTGCCATCAGCTCAGAATTGGCAGAAACCAGTGGGACCCAGGTACACCCATCTACTGTGTGGAGAAGTCTGGTCAGAAGTGGTCTTCATGGAAGAATTACAGCCAAAAAGCCATACCGTCAACGTGGAAACAAGGCTTAGCAACTCAACTCTGCACAAAAGCATAGGAACTGGCGAGCAGAAAAATGGCAGTAGGTTCTCTGGACTGATGAGTCAAAATATTCTGGCTGTAGTGGAAGGCAGTTGCCGAAGGGTTGGAGAGTGGTACAAGAATGAGTGTCTGCAGGCAACAGTGAAGCATGGTGGAGGTTCATATTAATGGTCTTCTCAATGCTGAGAAGTACAGGCAGATACTTATCCATCATGCAGTACCATGGAAAGCATCTGATTGGCCCCAAATATATTCTGACGCAGGACAACGACCCCAAACATTCAGCCAAAGTCATTAAGAACTATCTTCAGCGTAAAGAAGAACAAGGAGTCCTGGAAGTGATGGTATGCCCCCCACAGAGCCCTGATCTCAACATCATCGAGTCTGTCTGGGATGACATGAAGAGACTTTTGAGGCTGCCTAAATCCACAGAAGAACTGTGGCTGGTTCCCCAAGATTTTTGGAACAACCTACCTGCTGACTTCCTTCAAACACTGTGTGCAAGTATACCTTGAATAACTGATGCTGTTTTGAAGGGTAGTCACACCAAATATCCAAATATCAAAAGGATTGTACTTGATGCTCAGTGTAAATTAATTCCTAAGGTGCAAAAATGTAAGTTGAGAAAGCAATCTCCACATTGGAAAACAACTATATGTGAGAGTTTGAGAAAAAAAAAAAAAAAAAACGGTATCAGCACTGAGAGTAATAAAGCTGAATATTCTAATTAGCCAGAAGGCAATTTGAACAGCAAATCACAAATGATGCTAAATACAATCCCAAACGCATAGCGGTCATTAACATTTAACCACACTAACTTTCTTTCAGCAACACCATGAGGACAAGCATGCAGATACCTTCACCCTTGCTAAATTCCATCATTGGGTTAGTGCGGGGCTTACACCTTATACAATACATTTAGACCACACTTGGCGTACTGTGTGCAGTCCTGGGGACCAAATTATAAGAAGGACATAGAGACACTAGAAAAGGTTCAGAGAAGGGCAACCAGATTGATTCCATGTATAAAAGATAACGAAGATAGATTTAGGATGCTTAATCTCTTTAATCTTAGTAAAAGGAGGCTTGAATTTGAGGCTTTCAAATTCATTAAAGGGATTAACAAAGTGAATTGTAGGGGATTCTTCAGGTTGAGTTCGGTTAGCAGAATGAGAGGACACAAATTGAAATTGGCAAAGGTGAAATTACGTACAGATATTAGGACGTTTTTTTTCACACAGTAAGTGGTCAATGTGTGGAATAGCTTGCCAGTGCATGTAGTGGAGGCAGACACACTGGGGGTTTTCAAGACGCGGCTTGATACGGAGTTAGATTCTATTTGGCAACTTGGTTCTGATCATATCATGAAGAAGTCAAGATGTGGTGGCATACTGATCATGAGTTAGTGAGGTGATGGTTGGCATGAAATTAATGGGGTCTGTACAATCCAGGGCTTTGGCAATAAATACTGTAGCGAGAATTACAACTTCCTGACATGAGAGACAAACTGGCTCCTATTAGTGTTCTTTGGGATAAATGGATAGACTGCAGGCTGTGCCAGTGCAATCCTGGGCCACACTGTCACCATGGATAAAGGACTGGGTCCTTTTCCAGGCCATTGTCCCATCAGTACATGTCTAGCACACAGGGGATTATAGAGTCAGGACGTGGGTGGCATATGATGCAAGACCCACGAAAACGTGTAACCCCCCACATACAGACAGAACCTTCCCAGAACCCCACCCTCTGCATTCATTGCGAGGTTCATTTCAGGGGAGGAAGCAGATCTTGGTCTATCTGAAATTCTGCCTGAAGCCACAGCAAGGTGCACATTTTGCAGTCTCTAAGAAAGACGGAAAAACCAGCACAATTTGCAACAAATGCAAAAATGAAATCTCCAGCTCACACACAGACACTCACATACTGTCATCCTTGTGCACTATGAAGAGATCACTTGTTGCAAACCAATCAGTCCTCCAATCATCCATTGATCTACCTTTAGTGATATTCAATGATTTAAAAGAATCACATGTGACAAGTGACAGTGAATATGCCAAAAAATGTCATAGAGCACTCTCACAGGACTGGTCATAGAGCACTCACACAGGACTGGTCATAGGGCACTCACACAGGGCTGGTCATAAAGCACTCACACAGGGCTGGTCATAGAGCACTCACACAGGACTGGTCATAAAGCACTCACACAGGGCTGGTCATAGAGCACTCACACAGGGCTGGTCATAAAGCACTCACACAGGGCTGGTCATAGGGTACTCACACAGGGCTGGTCATAGAGCACTCACACAGGACTGGTCATAGGGCACTCACACAGGGCTGGTCATAGGGCACTCACACAGGGCTGGTCATAGGGCACTCACACAGGGCTGGTCATAGGGCACTCACACAGGGCTGGTCATAGGGCACTCACACAGGACTGGTCATAGAGCACTCACACAGGACTGGTCATAAAGCACTCACACAGGGCTGGTCATAGAGCACTCACACAGGGCTGGTCATAAAGCACTCACACAGGGCTGGTCATAGGGTACTCACACAGGGCTGGTCATAGAGCACTCACACAGGACTGGTCATAGGGCACTCACACAGGGCTGGTCATAGGGCACTCACACAGGGCTGGTCATAGGGCACTCACACAGGACTGGTCATAGAGCACTCACACAGGGCTGGTCATAGGGTACTCACACAGGGCTGGTCATAGGGTACTCACACAGGGCTGGTCATAGAGCACTCACACAGGACTGGTCATAAAGCACTCACACAGGGCTGGTCATAGGGTACTCACACAGGGCTGGTCATAGGGTACTCACATTGGGGTAACAGTGTTGGCAGTGTTCTGACATCTGGTGACTTGCTTTGAGCAATGAATGAATGTGTAAAATTAATTTGTAAATTGATCTAGGCTGTTCTTGTTGACTTGAATCTCTAAAAAGCCTCAACATGCCATTTTGATCCATATTGCAAGTGAGCATTAGGACTAAAGAGCTTTAGTATCACATTGCAGAGGTGAACTCATTCAGCCAGTGATGCCCATCCTGCTTTGGTGCTTTGGAAAAGTATACTCCCCTAAGCACCACTGACAGAAACTGTCAGAAAACATGTATTTCTTTTCAACCTTTGCTGTTCTCTTTTGCAACATTTAAATTCTGCAGCCTGTTGTGTAGTGGCTAAAGTATATGCCTGGGACCCTGAAGCTTGCTAGTTCAATCCCTGTTGCAGCCACAATAAGACCCGCACAGCTGTTAAGCTGCAAGGCCTTAACCCTATGTTACTGCAGGGGGGATTGTCTCCTGCCTACTCTAATCAACTGTAAGTCGCTCTGGATAAAAGCATCAGCTAAATAACATATAATAATAATAATGAATTGTCTTAAGATATGCGCTACCATGTTCACAGGAAACAGTTTGAATGGAGACTGCTTTTGCATATATATATACAGTACTACTATTCCTTACATTTGGTGAAGTTGTTAAGGCAATTGCTCAGAGTGGCTCTCTTTAATCAGTTTTTGCTTAACTTTTGTTGCCGTTGGTCACAGGACGATACATTTGCTTGCCGCTGGTCTTAATTTTTCCGCCTGTCACCTTGCATTCTCATATTTGGCCTGGTTTCATAATCGAATCCTGTGAGGCAGTTGTTTTTCCTGTGTCAGAAGGAGGAAATAGGCAATCTCTTTCCTCATTTATCTTTTCATTTATTGTCGTTCTGCATCTGTTTGGTCCCATCTTTTCTGTCTCTTGAAATCTTTCTTTCCTTTCTTTAGATATGAGGTCTGTTACATGCTTATAGGCACCCATGCTTCTCTATTTTCCACAATGAATGTGTAAATAATATGGAAAAGTGTGACTCTGGAAATGCAATGGCCCAGTTCTCACAAAACTATTGAAAACCACTTTATAGTAAAGTGTACAGAGCTCTACTAGGATCATACTTTGGATATTTGTGTGCTTTTATGCGGTCTCCAAGATCCTCCAAGAAAATCTGCAGGAACCACCGACTGAGAATCCATAATATTGATAATATTTATTGATAATATTTAATTTCCAAACATGTAAAATACTTTTTTTACATATCATCTATTGATGTAAAAGAAATTTATTTTTGTTTGTAAAAACACAAAATGAATGTATTTTTGTGGGTAAAAACAGTGTATAACTGAATGTCCAGGAGAGTGTGCCAGAAAACAACATGGTGCAATCCCCTTCTGTAGTGCACCAAAATTCCCAACCATCATGTTCATCTGGCTCCCCTTCTAAAAACTAATGGGCCTGTTGTGTGCCAAGAAAACATTCCCCACACCATTTTACCAACTCCACCAGCCTGTAACATTGACCCAAGGCACAATTGATTCAAATATTGGTGCTGTGTAAGACAAATTCAACTGAGTATTTGCTCCAAATTCTAAATTCTGTCAAAGCAGAAATCAAGATTTCTTAGACCAGGTGACGTTTTTTTCCTCGATCTTCAATCTTTCAGTTTTGTTGATGATGAACCCACTGTATCTTCTTGTTCTTAGTGGATGGTAGCCCATCCGCTTCAAGGTGTGATGCATTGTGCTTTCAGAGATGCTTTTCTGCACACCACCACATATAGGTGGCATGAATGGCAGATTCATTCACTTTCTATGTGTATAAGCTGTGGCATATTGAATTTAGAAAGAAAATTTCTTCTCCTGGGACTGAGAGTTGGCTGGGATGGGGGGATGGATGGGTGATTAAACAAAAACATATCCTATCTTTGTGGCATCCTTGGTCCAAGTTGCCTAGTTACAAGCTCTGGTTGCTCGGTAACAGGGAACCTTTCCTCCTCCTTAACTCCTCTAATCACTCCTTAAAATTGTATCTCGTGGCATTTTAGATTTGTCAAGCATCTCATAGTTTAAAAAATAAAATAAAAATAGTTTGAGAAATGCTCTAGAGTCAGGCCTGGTCCATATTCTAACTTTATGATATAAGTAATAAAATTGATTCTTGATAAATAGAGGACCTGATGTGTTGCTTCTCCCAGTGCTGTTATTATTATTATTATTATTATTATTATTATTATTATTATTATTATTATTATTCTTTAATAAAGTGTGCCAGCTCAGCCTAAAATGTATTTAGCAAATTGCAAAGTTCCATTTTTCCTTTCTTAGGACCAAAAGTCAGTGTTAAGGTTAACAAGGTTAAGGTTACAATTATTTTCACTTGAATTTTCTTCTTACTGATTGACCTTTAAATACACATTCTACAATTGTCACCAATTTCTTATGATAGTTTGTGTTACTATTGGTCTTGTAATTATGGCACAATACAGTATCTAAAAAGATTGTAGCATTCCAGCATGTTCCTGTTTGAATATGGAAGGATAATTACCAAATTGGAACTCTCTTCAGATGGGATTTATCTATTTTATCCATTTTTATGAGGGACCACATCTTGCTCTACATAAATATGATTTCTCAGAATGAGAATCAGTAACTTTTATTTCATTTTAATTTGGGTGAGTACAATGCGGAAAATACTTTAAATATTTAAGTCTTGGGAAAATGTTCTATAAAAGAGCAAGTTACATACTGTAGAGTACTGTTATGTTATTAGGCATTATGTGACTAGCAATTTGTTCAGAATGCCGCTGCAAAGTCCTAACCCCAGGACGTAGTCACCCATTACTCTTTTTTTAAAGTCCCTACACTTTGATGAGCTGGAGATTTATTCCATTTGTGGGTTCACTTCACATCTGACATTTATCTCAGAAACCTTTTTAAATTTTATTAAGTTTTTTTCCAAGTTACTGTTCAGGGACCTCAGTTTTTTTTTTGGAAGAGATTCTGTGATTAATGCGGTAACAATTCTAGGTCATGACATGCCCTATAGACCGACCCGTTCAAAAGCTGGGCTTGGGGTGAGGGGGCGGGGGCATGCAGCCAGCTTATGCTGCCAATCTGTTTCTTTGAACTAATCATCTTTGGGGTCTGTCCGTAGATCATCATATTAACACAGCCGTTGGTCGCATTGCAAGATTCAAAGAGAAAACGCTTTATTTGAATGAAAAGTTGAAAACGAGATGATAGATAGACTCTAGATAGCTTTTTTTATACACTGCATTTGATTTGTTTTCTGTATTATAGCCCATTAAAAACATTAAGAAAGACTTTTTGAGGGGCTCAGTCATTATTTTGAATAGGCCTGCCCATAGACTCTATCAGACCAGGAGCTCCCCCATCTTATGTCAAACTGCTGAAGCTATACCATGCTGTTCTCATACCACATTGCTGAAGCTAAGCACCATACCACCCCGTACCTTTCTCGTCACAACCTGCTGAAGCTAAGCAGCCATTCCACTCTATACCCTTCTCACTGCTTAATTTCAAAGCCAAAGTGAGACAAACTGTGTCACTGCCCAAATACTTACAGACTACACTGTTAGTTGCTTTTAGAAGACGTGTTTGTGGGCAAGGGGGGAGCAATCCTTCCTCTTGTCTGAGTGTCACAACAATGTGGGGTAGAAGGCACCAGGCTTTGGATTAACCTTAAACCTAATTCATGGTCCTCCTGTGGAAAGGGTGTTAACCCTGGTGTCCTGACGTATTTCCCATAAAAACCAACCATTCACATCTGACCACCTAATCACCCCCTATGTATCACCCCTAAAACTTTGAACATCACTGTTCTCATTTGACTTACCTGGTTAAATATGTTAAAAAAAAAGAAAGAAAAGAAAATGAGCTTAGGCTCTTCTGTGGTTAATCAAATAATGGGATCTATTATTTAAGAAAGGAGTGCAGGTCAACCTGATCTCCAGAGCAATCTTTTGCTATTCGAGGAAACCAAGAAAATTGCAGGATTGAGTCACTTGGGAAAAATTATTGATGACAAGGAAATTGTAATGTGCATATCTGGGGATACTCACAGAACTTTATATTCTTCTTTGACATTGACACAGTGAATTGCTTGGGGGTATTAAATCTCAGAGTCATCTGCTGCACTGACATCACTGCTGGGAGGGGCTAAACGCAACCACCACAAACTCACAAACCTTCACAGTGTATCCCACTGCAGCTGGAGGTTTTCTTGATCCAGGGACCCCCACCCAGGCTCAAAGGCATCCAGGGGAGCCCCATCATAAGTTAATAATGGCTATATAAAAAAAAATATATATATATATATATTTATATATATGTTTTTTCTCAAAGCTATGTATTGTCCTTCATACCTTAGGATGGATATAGGCATCGACTTCAATTAATTCACTTAGAGAGGTTTCTGAAACTGACATTAAAACAGTTCATAGAACATAGATTTGT
>NC_083772.1:44967473-45009973 GCF_963514075.1 Conger conger | reverse complement strand
TTAGCTTACATTTTTCATTCTTCTACAGCTTCAACATGTAATCACCAATTTAATCAAGTTTAGCATATAAAAAAGATAAGATAACACTTTTTTTTATCATATGTAGTTTTATTCAATATATTTAATATAAAATATGTAAAAATATGGTTCCAGTTGGCTTTATCTAACGTTAACGTTATCCACTAGAGGGCAGCACTCTATTCGTATTTAGAGTGAATTTCCTCACAGAGCAACAATTCGGTAATTTGATATGGAAGATTATTAAATTGACTTGTAATAAAACGAAATGGACTACATTAAAAATAAAACTGTTCAATAAATCCCAAATGGTGTCTAACATGACCTATTGAATGTCATTCTCACTCCCTAGTATCTGGAATCTGCATATCTCCAGCCCAAGATCTCAAATTGCGCTAGAATCTCGCCGACTTGAGCTATAAACTCCAGGGATGATAGCCAGGGGTGTTCTCTACATTTTCTGAAAAGCACAAGTTGATAGGACACTCGTAGCCACTATGGCGAGTGTTTGTTTGACTGAAGTGACTAGCGAATTCTCAAAATGGCTTCTGTGTTGAATAGAAAGGAAAGGATAGTTGATTCCAAATGAACCAGTAGCATGTGATTGGACGAACAAAATGTCAATCTTTGCCCTGGACACAATGCATGGTGAGGCCAGGCCTCCGTTGCCCACCCATTTTCAGTGATCTGGCCAATCACATATTGGCATGAAAAAAAATGCATTACATTGACTTCTATGAGAATCTCATTTCCTAGGGGAGGCCTGGCCTGGCCTGGCCTCCCTTAATACAAACTGATAGGGAAATCTGGCCTGTTGCTTTACAATTGCAATATTGGGTTTTAGCCATGGGAAAATTTAGATTTATGAACAAAACTAAAATAATATGAATATAAAAAATAAAAAATATGTTTTTTGTTAAAATAAATAAATAAAATAAATATATTTATTGTTTTTTTTAAATCTCTCTCTTCTCTCAAATTATTGGGGAGGCCAGGCCTCCTCCACCTCTATGGAGGAGCCTCCACTGATATATATATATGCTGTATATAACACCCCGCATTAATGATCAGTAATCGGCCAAATTTCCCCCCGATAACTGACATATGAAGCGTCATATGGCACAGGCTATGTTTCACTAATGTACAGAAATGTTTCGGAATTACCGTATGTGAAATGCAACCAACAATAGCCAAGAACATAAAACTGTTACAGTACATGGTGTCCGATACACATTGGGATTCTGGGATTAGCCCATGGAGCTGGTCAAACTGGTCAACCAGCTGTTTCAAAACCAAGCTCAAGGTGGTTTTCAGCAGGGGTTGATGTTGGCTTACGAAGATGGACAGGGATGTAACGTCATACAAGCTACGAGAAAATTATACGGACCAGGTCTCGTTTGGTTGTAGCCTATCGAGATGGCAAAGTATGCCTTTGAAGTACACACACACTAAATGACACGAAAAACACTGCCTGTTATTCACACTCCATTTTGGCTCCATATGGCCTCACAGAACATAATTCATATGTTCTGTGAGGCGCGTGGCTCGCAGTTGCGCAATGCCTTACATTATAGAGTCACTGGCTAACAGACAAGCTAACTTTTCACCATTTTTTTTCAACTGGGCCTCGTTCTCAAAGTATCAATTTTAATAACAACTGTAGCACATGAAAACCCGATTTTAGGAAAAGCCACTAGTCCGTTTAAAAGTAGAATGTGTTCTAATTGGGTGAGAAACTGTAAAATGCTTTAAAAAGTTTATAGAAGAGCGCAAAAAACCTCAATGCTCATCTTTTTAATAAAACATTTTTCTGGATCAATTGGAATAGTGTGTCTACCTTACCAAAAGATGTTTCATGTATATTGGTCCCAGAATGGCGAAACGACGAGGCTGCCGATTTTCATGTTTTGCATGCATCCATGAAACCTGGTATAGCTGTATGCTGTATACATAGGGGTTTACAAATAAGGTGATTCTTTCCATTTTATATGTGCTTAAATAGCATTGCTGTTTAAAGTACCCAGATTGTTTTCCCTGTGTGTGTGTGTGTGTGTGTGTGGTTTAATAACACCTCTATTGAAGTAACCAGATTGCCTTCTCTCAGTGGGCCTCATTTATCAATATTTTTGGAAATCTGTGTGCAAATGTATGTGTGATCAGAAACAAACAAATAACAAACTTTCGCCAGATTCACGAAAGACACTTAGCTTTTATTCGTATCCTCATGTGTATGTTAATAAATACTAAGTAATTATAAATCAAAGGCTCGTGCACATAATTTGTGATTAGCAAAAATTGGTGGCCCTAAAACACCATATAACACCTTTTTAAAGAGATTTAAAAGAAGGAAAAAAGCTTCAATGAAGTGGAGATTGAAGTTCTGTTAATGGAAGTTTGTTTTTGTTATTTAAACATCTTGGTGCTACTGGTGTCCATGATCATATCTATCTTAACAAGTGCTCCAGGACTTATAGAATTTTTCATATTTAAAATAATAAAGACCCGCCATATTTAAAAATCCATGGGATCTATTCTGACATAAGTTTCACCATATGCAGTACCGTGGAATTCCAACGGAGGGAAGAAGGGTGAAACTGATGTAGGATTAGATGCCATACATTTTAAAATATGGCGGGTGGTCTTTATTTCTTGTTAAATATGAAAAATTATACAGGTCCTGGAGCATACACATTATCGTGAACACCAGTATTTACCAAGATCACCAGTTCTGACCTCAACGGGGAGTTCGTTCCACCACCGTGGAGCCAGAACAGACAGTAGTCGTGAGCGTGAGGTGGAGGTTCTGAGAGGGGGAGGTGCCAAGCGGCCTGTGGAGGCTGAACGAAGAGGTCTGGCAGGGATGTAGGGTCTGATGATTTTTTGGAGGTAAGCTGGGGAAGACCCCTTAACTGCTTGGAAGGCTAGCACCAATGTTTTGAATTTGATGCGAGCCATGACAGGCAGCCAGTGGAGGGAAGTAAGCAGGGGGGTGACGTGTGAGTATTTGGGAAGGTTGAAGACCAGACGAGCTGCTGCATTCTGGATAAGTTGGAGGGGTCTGATGGCGGATGCTGGAAGGCCAGCCAAGAGGGAATTGCAGTAGTCCAGGCGGGACAGAACCATCACTTGGACCAGGAGCTGGGTCGAGTAGGGGGTGAGAAAGGGGCGGATTCTCCGTATGTTGTATAGGAAGTGTCGTGTCTAGGAAATGACAGAGTCCAAATCTTCAATTTGTCGAAAAACATCTTCGCGAGGGAAAAGACGCCACCACAGCAGCAAGATCTTCAGGAAAATCAGACTTTATTAGCACCAGCGCATAAAGCCGGAACAGTTCTCCAGAACTGAACCCCGACTGTCATTTTTACACCCATTTAATACACAGTTACTCCACCTACAACTCCTCCTCAAACCTCATTCTGGCAAATCACCCACACTGTTCTTATCATAACTCCTCCCAATGCTCCTCCCACAACGTCATTGTGGCAAATTTCCAACGGTCCTTATGCTCTGCCAACTCTGTACAAACTTCAGGGCGTTCTGCCAACTAGAACAAAGTTCAGGACTCCCCCTGTCCTCACTTCACCCCGCACCTGCTCTTGGCAAACTACCAGACCTCATAAAGTTCTGGATGCCCCCCCTCTAACACACACGTCATCCATACACGTCACTCTGTATCTTTCGCTTTTATAAGACGAACTAAGCAGCAGTAATCATTGAAAATATACAGACAAACTAAACATTTCATTAATATTCACTTCTAATATACTTTTCTAATATACATACTAAACATTTAATTATTTATTCTCTTCTAAGGGAGCAAATGTACGTTTCATTCTTTGCATTCTTTGCTCTCATTTCAACAGTTTTCACTGTGGTTTCTTGCGTTTTCATAAGTTCAGCTATAATTAATGTTCTAGGTCAAATAGGTACACTTCTGGCATAAAACATCGAGAGTCCTGGAGAAATCAGCTGTAAAGTCATATCTCTGTGTCCTTGGCTACACAGTTTGAGACGCCTCCCCCCCAGCTGGCTGGCTCACTGTGTAATCCTAGCACAATTTAGCAATTAATCAGTTTGAAACTATACAGGGTACATATCATACTTTTATACAGATATATTGATGAACTTTTAGCTCACATCGTCGAGAGTTTTGGAGGAACCAGCCTGCTCACTAAGGTGGAGTCTGATTTTGACTTGTGATTGTCATTTATCATGCTTTTAGGAGGGAGATCTTTTGTTCTGTGAATTTTCCCCTACAGAAGAACCTGCATGACCGGGTCACCGCCGCAATGTTCTCGGAAAGGGACAGTCTGCTGTCCATCACCATGCCGAGGTTCCTTGCACTGGGTGATGGCGTGAGTGTGGTATCCCTGAGGGAAATGGAGAGATCCAGATGGCGAGAGGTCTTAGCAGGGATGAATATCATTTCAGTCTTACCTGGGTTGAGCTTTAGATGGTGGTTGTCCATCCAGCTCTGGATGTCACTCAGGCAAGCAGAGATACGGGCAGAAACCTGTGTATCAGATAGTGGGAATGAGATGAAGAGTTGGGTATTGTCCGCATAGCAGTGGTAGGATAGCCCATGTGCAGTGATCACAGGGCCAAGGGAACGAGTGTAAAGAGAAAAAAGAAGCAGGCCTAGGACTGAGCCCTGGGGAACTCCTGGGGCAAGGGGCCGAGGTGTCGATACCATACCAGCCCAGGCAACCTGGAAGGAGCGACCAGAGAGGTAGGACTCAATCCAGTCCAGGGCTGTGCCACAGATGCCTGTTGCTGACAGAGTGGACAGGAGGATGGAGTGATCCAACTCCATCTAAGCATTAATTAATCAGGATTACTGATCACCAATTTTAATGTTGAATCCTGTTGTGTTTTTATACAACATTCATTAATTAATTAATTATCCTGAACAGGGTCGCTGGGGGGCTGGGGGGCTGGGGGGCTGGGGGGCTGGAGCCTATCCCAGCATACATTGGTCGAAAGCCAGGAATACACCCTGGACAGGTCGCCAGTCCATCGCAGGGCACACTCACACACTCACACACTCACACACTCACACACTCCAATCAGCCTAACCTGCATGTCTTTGGACTGTGGGAGGAAACCCACGCAGACACAGGGAGAACATGCAAACTCCACACAGAGAGGCCCCGGCCGACAGGGATTCAAACCCAGGACCTCCTTGCTGTGAGGCAGCAGTGCTACCCACTGCACCATCCATGCCACCCCTTTTATATGACATGAATAGTTATAATAATTTAGCCACTTTAAATAAAAGAAATATTAAATATATATACATACCTATATGTTATATATGAATAAAAATGACTTAATGGAATAATAAAATTAACTGTGCTTTTTCATTTCCATACACAATACGAACAGCTGAGACCACTCGTGAAATATGTTTGGCTCCTAAGAAAAAACTGACATCTGAAAACTTTGATAATCACACATTATTTGTGGTGTAATGGAAGCTTTCCATAGCTTACATTTTTAAAACCTGATTTGGAAGTTCTATTCCAGTTCCAGTCTTTGTGCAGTATTCAAGCAATAAAAAGTACATTATTTTAGATTTTCAATTCCTGCTCCAACTTTTTTTTCAACTCGTCTGCTGAAATCAAGATCATGCAGAACTTCTTGGCTTTGGAAAGTGTATTTCTGTAACAATGAATTCCCTTCCACTCAGCTGCAAAGCAAGAGATAAAGACTGTGATTCACTTTAGACCATAGGGTAGGATTGTTGATAGGGAAGGGCGTTTGTGTGTGCGTGTGTTTGTGTGTGCGCGCGCGTGTGACAGGCATGAAAAGCACCAAGATAATTTAAAAGACAAAAGAGAATATAACAGTAGGTGATATTATACACATTGAGTCTTGTGGTAGAAATGATATCGCAGAAACACTCATTCACAGTTTGCATAATACCAGATTCCCACATCTTTACAGTGTTCCTCCTGCGTCCCAAGACTCGACCTCACGGGCCGTTAATTGTATGGAGGGTTTGTCCGCTCTTAGGTTCTCTGAGGCCTGATTAATGAGAATGATGAGAATTAATTAATTAAAGGACTTATTATTGGTCCCCGAACTAATGAGCATGCTGTTGAAAAGCTTGATTGGAACCTGATAGTCTTGTCTTGTGGCTAGAGAGACCGCTAGGTGACAGTCAGCAGAACACGTCGAGAAACAAGATGAGGACCCAAAGGCCTAGTGACAAATTAAAAAACGGAAAAAAAGAGCTTCATCACTCAAGACCGATTCTTTCTCCATTCTTCAGGCGCATGGTGCTTGCTGTCCCAGTGTTATAAATGTTCTTATTAGTACAAGAGATGGCACACATCTGTCATTACTTTATATTGATAATTGAACATGCATATGGTAACTGTTTGCTCTTGCGATTCATTTCACTGAATGAGGCTGATGCAGATAATGAAATTGTGATTAACAGGAGGTTACCTTTCAATTCGACGTGTTGCAGCAAGACACAGCCAGACGCCTAAAGGCTTAGCACAACTGAAATAGCATTTTGTCCAGAAAGAACCATCTTATTTTGTCGGAATAATGTTTTCCCTTTACTGCATGGAGACTGGCTGGATATCAGTGCCTTTACCTTGGTCTGGGAAAAGAACTGTTGTCTCTGATTTTATCATTTGTTTGCAAAATGTTAGTCGAAAGCCGGTGGTCTGGATGGAAGATAAGGCTTCCTGAATTAGGTTGGAGAAGACAGAGTGAGGAAAGACAAGAATGAAATTACAATTATCAAGAGACTCCATTTCAGTCCAGGCGGCCCCTCGTCGGCCGTCTTCGAACTGCAGCACGTGGAGAAACACAGTGATGGCCAGAGGAAGCAGCTGCTCGAGAGAGAAAATTCAGTCCAGTCAGCAATCCATCAAGCGGGGGTCCACCAGAGGGTTGTTCTTGAAGCAAATTAAAGCAGTTTTGTGGAGAAACGAGCAGAGGACTTGCTCTGCGGCTCATCCAATTAAGCCACTGTTCCAGTGTGTGGATGGGGCTATGGTGTGGTATCTATTATGCAACTGTTCCAGTGTGTGGATGGGGCTATGGTGTGGTATCTATTAAGCCATGGTCTGTTATCTGTTGAGGCATTGTTCTAGGGTGTGGTTGGGGCCACATAGTCTGGTTTCTGTCAAGGTGCTGTATCCTTGCATTAAATCCAGACCGTTCCAGTGCGAAATATGGCTGGCAGACACTATTTACAAATATGTGTTGCTTTGTGGGGCTGCCAGCCACATTGTGCACTGGTACGGTAAGGGAGAGGACGGTGACCTCTTTTTGCTCAACAGTGACCCCCACTGGAAAGTTTGACACCCAGAGTCTGTTTTCTCAAGCTGCACATGATGTGCCTTTTTCAAACTTCTACAAACTGAACTTGTGGACTAAGGTATGAACACAAGCAGCCCCTTCACATCATTACATATTTCGGGGGAGAGCTCATTCTTGTCTATGCTGATGATTGGGCCTTCAGAGTAAAAACTGGGAGAAAAATAGGGAACTGCATAACAATGAAGGGAATGGACTTCCAGAGGTGTATCAGTGATGTATACGAGCCAGAAAACAAGCCTCCCCTCCCAAACTGTCAGTACTAATGGAAAAAGCCTATCTTGCCTGGCGATACGTAAGATAGCATCAACAGGGTGTAGCAGAGTCCTCCAAGCCTGGCTGTGCCTAATTATCTAGACTCTGTTCTGGCAGAGCAGTACAAATTATGTACACACTTTGAAGGGAGTGTCTACTGTCCAAATTTCAGCCTCTTACTCTGATGCTAAATATTATACAAGTTCAACAGCCAGTGTTGATAGCTCCCTAAATAGCATCAGTGAGGCTCTAATTTGTTCCAGAGGATTCCTCAGCAAATGGGTCATTTTTTAAAGACCCCGGAAAAATTCATTATAGCCTGACGGGAGATGCTGTCCACTTTTAAAAACCGTCTTCCCTTTCAAGTAATTAGATTTCCATAATTTTTGCTCCATAATGCGGTAATTTAATTATGATCCAATAATTACTTGTGAAAAATGTCTCCCTGCAGAATAGCTGATATATTATCAGACAGCTTGTAATCTTCTCCAACACTCATATTGTTACGCAGTGCCATCGCCACGACTGTCACTCATATTGTCTTGGAGCTGAAAACACCGAAAGGCTACTGATAACATATCGGCAGAGTAATTAGAACGGGAGCATGAATTAAGGAGGACAAAAGCACCTCCTGAATCACTGCAGAAATGAGGGTATTGCGAAGAAAAGAAAAAAGCCATCCGATCCTCGCAGGGCGTTTACAGGCTATTACAGGCCTGCAGCACAGTAATTCTGACTGATTATGGTTTACCTTGTTTGACGTTGAATGACTAGCGTTTAAACTGTTATCGTGCAGCTGGGACCTGTGTGAAGCATGGCTAAAAGTGTCCTGTGTACACATGGATGAGAAATTGGAATTTGCCAGTTTCAGCTGAATCAGATTTAAATTAATGTATTATTTCAGTCAGACAACTCACGATGAATTAGGCAATATTTACTGAGGTTTAACGAAATGTGAACTTTGGGGTCAAGGCTCTGCCTTTCATTGTGGAAGCCAGCCGAAACAACAGGGAATGTTCCCCTCACAAGTGGAAGGCGGTGGTGGGAGTGGAAAAAAACTTTGTGAAAGGTATGGGTTCCGGAATAAGCGGAATAATTTGGGCAGCTGGCAGATGCGGCGACCTCAGACAATGTGAGCAACAGCAGCATAGGAGCGACAGCATGCCAAAACAAGCAATGCAGAATGAGCCAGGCAGCGCAATGGCGCTGGCATGCAGGGCAGCTTTCACGTGCTTTCCAGAGCGGGGCAATTCGCGCAAGGCAGCGACAGCGCAGTTGGCAGGCAGGGACAGCTTGGCAGAGCAGCAGCAGAAGGAGGAATGGTGTGAACAGGTAAGGTTTGTGGTTTAAGTCATTGTTTCTCAACGCCAGTCCTTGGGACCAACTTGCCAGAAGGTATTTGTTGTAACTAGGAACCTACACACCCGATTTAACTAATCAAGGGCATTTTCGGTGGTTTGATTGGTTCAGTCATGAAAGTGTGTCCGTTCCTCGTTGCAACAAAAACATTCTGCCACGTCAGTCCTGTGGACTGGAGATGAGAAACACTGACTTACATATGCCCTCCCATTAAGACTCCCATGCGCTTCTCGAGTTGGTTGCTCAAACTATCTCTGCAGACTTCGCATCATTAAGCCTCATTCACTCGAAGCGCTGTGATTGTCCTTAACACGGGCCATTGAAAAGTCTGAATAGAGAAAAGGCTTTGAGCATATCATGCTTCTTTATATGAGCAGAATTGGTTGTACATGTCGGGAGGAAGCTTTTCTAATAGTACCTTTCAGCAGACTGCACATTACAAAAGATTGAAATTAGTTTGCTCCTTGCAGACAATTACATATTTCATAAACTCCAACGTCAATTTTCAACAACGAAGGCTTTCTTGACTGTTTCAAACATTCCCTAGCCCACATTCCACATGCCTTTTGTAAAAGCTGCAGTATATTACATTACATTAATTACATTTGTCAGACGCACTTTTCCAGAGCGACGTACAGTTGATTCGACTAAGCAGGAGACAATCCTCCCCTGGAGCAATGCAGGGTTAAGGGCCTTGCTCAAGGGCCCAACGCCTATGCGGATCTTATTAGCTACACCGGGGACCGAACCACCGACCTCGCGGGTCCCAGTCATGTACCCAGTCATGTACCTTAACCACTACCCTACAGGCCGCCCCCCTATATGAGCAGAAAGGTAGGCTATACATGATATATTGAGAGAGAGAAAGAGAGATGGGGAACAGAGCGAAGGGGAGGAATGTTCATATGCTTTATGATGCAGCGTATTTTGCAATGCATCCTGCTTGCCAATCCAAATATCTTCACAGTAAGATGACATCAATGCAAATGGTTGGCATTTATATAGCAGCTTTATCCAAAGCGCTGTAAAATCACACACACACACACACACACACACACACACACACACACACACACACACACACACACACACACACACACACACACACACACACACACACACACACACACACACACACACACACACACACACACACACACACACACACACACGCCACCATGTAAAGCTGTCTTGCTCAGGGACACTTTGACACAGCCCAGGCAGGGGATCAAACCGGCAACCCTCCAACTGCCAGATGACTGCTCTTACTGCCTGAGCCATGTCGCCCCTTGCCCCACTCCCTATGAATTTACACTTACTATAAATTCCCATTCAGTTCTGATTATCTGAGTTTCATCTGAGATTTCACACACAGTTGGTACTAGATCTGAAGGAGGTTGTCTTCCTGACCGTCAACTTATCCATAAGCCAGTAAAATGACTCACCTTTTAAATGTATTTTATTTATTTGCTACATTTATTTATTTTTTAAAACAGAAACATTAGCGTGGGTGTAACTTGTTCATCTGTACATATTAGTTTACTCAGGTTTAGTGATTCCCATTAGTCATATTAGTCAGACATTAGTCACCATATTAAAGCGGCCTTTAGTCCCTGTGATGTCCCTGGTAATATGCATGCTTGTGGAGGTATCAAGTGCTTGAAAGGTTCTGAGTTAAATGCAACTTAGTCAGGCACATCAATCATATACAGACAGGATATATAAACAAAATACATGCCATTTTTATGTTAATTATTTTATTTATTTATTTTTCATGCTGTGCTGACAAGAATGGAAAATTGCTATTCAAGAGCAACTTGAAACAACGCTGAGTATATTAAAGTTGGTTACAGTGGGATGGTAATTGGATGATTTTTTGTACTGTGCTGCTCAAAGAAACTGTTTTGAGAATGCCTCAAATTGCCCAAATCCTAACATTTAGGGGATTTGAAACACCATTCATCGGAGCATTAGCAAAGCTCATTAGGGTTTTGAACCACCAGTGAGACCTCACCCTGTCAGAATAGATTATACAGTAAATACATACGATTCCCTGCCCGTGCCTGTTCCAAATGAAAGGATTAGCAGGGCGCTCTGAAATTAGCATATTGCCCAGCATGCACTTGTGTGGGCAATGTTGATATGCGAAAACTGGGTAGAGCCCTATTGCGCATTTATTATTTTATTACAACATTTTGAATTAACTGCGTCTGCTGGATTCCACAAGCAATAATGCTTTCTTGGTATTAACTTTGTCAAGCTTATCATGGAGAGGAAATATGACAACCTTTGAAAACCAATATGATTAACCATCAGGAAGGAAGGGGGCAAAGACATAGCTTTCGAGATGCTTGCAGTACATCTTTTGCCTTCATTTTAAATGATGACTCACCTTGAAAAATGTTAAAAGACTTGAATTTGACTGAACACCTATGACTTGTGGCTTTGGACTTGAAAATAAATTGCCTGAAAGAAAATGATATAAATGCCAGCCATTTCACCCAACAGAAATAAACTAAAAAAAAAGGCTGTCAGTCTAACCTACTTTTCACTTTTGAAACGATTTGATCTGATGCCGCAGCCTGTAGGAGAAGGCAAAGTGTAAAGGTGTTAGTTTTAGTCTCCTTATTGCTGATGAAAATAGATAATAGATCGTTAAATAGATACAGTAAAAACAACAGATACAACCATCCCTGTTGAATGAATATCATGCAATTTTTTTGTTGTTTTTAATTAGACCTGCAATGTTTGGTTTGTGTTGATGCCATATTTTTATTTCATTTTTTAATTTTTTTTTACCAATCATTACAGTATATGGGAAAACAGAGTTCTGTTGGTATGAATATTTTAAGGTCCTGTGATCAAATCGTGTTCCTCTTTTTTTAAGTGCAAATGGCCTTCAAGCTCACATTACCGTTTCCTTTAGTTTTTTATTTCACAAACTAAACTTGCGACTGCCTTTTCATCATCAAAAGCTCATGCCCATTTCGCCCATTTTATCAATTGAATTTTATCGGTTGAACTTTGGGTGAGTAAGAACACTTTTAGGGACCCTGTCCCCGGATAGAGACCAGGGGCCTCATTCATCAATATTTCCGAAAAATGATGTGTGATCGGAACTGAACTAACAAAATCCGCCAGATTTATCAAGCACAGTCTACAGAAAAATCTCTGAAGCGGAGATTGTGTAAATGGAAGTGCAAGCCAAAAACTTTTTTTTTCAGCAATGTAAGCAATGGATTTACTCTTTCTCAAGTTCCACACACTATGCAACAGGTAAAAATAAAATGGTGTGTAAAAAATAGAAATAGAACAACTAAAGCCCATCAGCCACATGGGAACTTCTGGCGTTTGGGGCAGTTGTGTACATTACCGTGGTACGTCCCTTCCCTCAGTGAAGCCTGGAACAGCAACAGCTTATGTGTACATATTTCATTGCATGCAGCTTTTCTTTAACGTATTTTTACGAAATGTATCATATCCATGCTACTGAGCTAGCTAGTTTGCTAAACCCGTCGCGATTAGTTTACTTGTTCTACAAGCTGCTGCCTTCCAGGCTTAACTGAGGGAAGGAAAGTACCTTGTGCTGGAGGAACACATTGGCAAATTATGGGAGAGCTGTCCGTGCCTCCCACCGGTGGGTGACAGCAATAGCTGTAACATTTCCCCTGTCCTAACACAGAGCCAGAAGGAGTAATAACGCAGTCAATCCAAAAATCCCACATTATTTGTGTGAATGCATTTCTCAAGGATTTATTCCATTCGGGTCACATTTGATAAACGAGGCCCCAGATGAGGACAAAACAGTGCAGACCCGTTCCACAACCACACCCTGCCTATTCCTCAACCACACCCTGCCCATTCCTCAACCACATCCTGCCTATTCCTCAACCACACCCTGCCTATTCCTCAACCACACCCTGCCTATTCCTCAACCACACCCTGCCCGTTCCACAACCACACCCTGCCTATTCCTCAACCACACCCTGCCTTTTCCTCAACCACACCCTGCCTATTCCTCAACCACACCCTGCCCGTTCCACAACCACACCCTGCCCATTCCTCAACCACACCCTGCCTATTCCTCAACCACACCCTGCCTATTCCTCAACCACACCCTGCCTATTCCTCAACCACACCCTGCCTATTCCTCAACCACACCCTGCCTATTCCACAACCACACCCTGCCTATTCCTCAACCACACCCTGCCTATTCCTCAACCACACCCTGCCCATTCCTCAACCACACCCTGCCTATTCCACAACCACACCCTGCCTATTCCTCAACCACACCCTGCCTATTCCTCAACCACACCCTGCCTATTCCACAACCACACCCTGCCTATTCCTCAACCACACCCTGCCTATTCCACAACCACACCTTGCCTATTCCTCAACCACACCCTGCCCGTTCCACAACCACACCCTGCCTATTCCTCAACCACACCCTGCCCATTCCTCAACCACACCCTGCCCATTCCACAACCACACCCTGCCTATTCCTCAACCACACCCTGCCTATTCCTCAACCACACCCTGCCTATTCCTCAACCACACCCTGCCTATTCCACAACCACACCCTGCCTATTCCTCAACCACACCCTGCCTATTCCTCAAACACACCCTGCCTATTCCACAACCACACCTTGCCTATTCCTCAACCACACCCTGCCCGTTCCACAACCACACCCTGCCTATTCCTCAACCACACCCTGCCCATTCCTCAACCACACCCTGCCCATTCCACAACCACACCCTGCCTATTCCTCAACCACACCCTGCCTATTCCTGAACCACACCCTGCCTATTCCTCAACCACACCCTGCCTATTCCTCAACCACACCCTGCCTATTCCTCAACCACACCCTGCCTATTCCTCAACCACACCCTGCCCATTCCTCAACCACACCCTGCCTATTCCTCAACCACACCCTGCCTATTCCTCAACCACACCCTGCCCATTCCTCAACCACACCCTGCCTATTCCACAACCACACCCTGCCCATTCCACAACCACACCCTGCCTATTCCTCAACCACACCCTGCCCATTGCTCAACCACACCCTGCCTATTCCTCAACCACACCCTGCCTATTCCTCAACCACACCCTGCCCATTCCTCAACCACACCCTGCCTATTCCACAACCACACCCTGCCCATTCCACAACCACACCCTGCCTATTCCTCAACCACACCCTGCCCATTGCTCAACCACACCCTGCCTATTCCTCAACCACACCCTGCCTATTCCTCAACCACACCCTGCCCATTCCTCAACCACACCCTGCCCATTCCTCAACCACACCCTGCCCATTCCTCAACCACACCCTGCCTATTCCACAACCACACCCTGCCCGTTCCTCAACCACACCCTGCCCATTCCTCAACCACACCCTGCCTATTCCTCAACCACACCCTGCCCGTTCCTCAATATCACTGCCCCCCACCCCCAGGCATTCCCCAAAATCCGCCCCTGGTCTGTGAAAATTTGCCATGTTGGCTGCCTTTAAACACTATTCTACGGAAAATTGTCAAGTACATTAAAACTACACATTATTCACATAATTGATGCTGGTATATTTTTGTTGTAATGCCTGATTGCAGGCAGGGAATAGAAAGACTATCAATAATGCTGGGAAAAAAATACCATCCAAGTTTTGAGGGTTATATTAGATTCAGTTTTGTGACTTATACGCTTACCATTTAAGTTTAAATGGCCTTGATGTGTTTTTAAATTTTCGTTATCTTCCAGCCTTTATTTATTTGTTTTTTGCTGTGGGAAAATATTTTCAGTTGGGGTGTATGTGAGGGACTGCTGTTAGCTATGCTATCTTGAATATCCGGTATTGGATTGACCATCATGATGTATAAATGAGGACATTTTATTTCATTCAGCAGCAAAGTAGTGAAGTATGTAGTCTTACCAGCTTCCCCACCGTAATGTCCCAGTGGAGCACTATTACCATGTCACTGTATGCTGAAATGGATCGTGTATGTGACTCGTACCAAGTTTTTATGAAAACTAAAGGAATTATACTCATTAAACACACACAAGCTTATCCGGAAGTAATTTTTCAGTTATTCACCATGAATGTTGCACTGTTCAGAACATGGTGAGCTAAGTTGGTGAACATGGTGAGTTTACTTAACTCCTGAAATCATGCCTTTCAGAAAGTTTTTTGCACACCACCCCATAGGCAGAGCAAAGGTTTGCATTTATTTTAGACCTCAATAAATATTGCTTTATGCACCATGAGTTGTCTGACTGAACTAATTCTCAGGAAAATTACTAAATAAGGTGTTCTTACTAGCACACATGGAACACTACAGAATAGTATAAACAGCCATTTAATTTTGCAAACTGTTATATATTCTGCAGATTCTAAACATTATCAAGAAATTATAAAAAATCGGATTTTTTGTAATTCAAGTGTTCTGAATACAAGACCTTGTGCAAGGGTAGAAATTGAACCTTGGCCAAGGTTTATAAAAAGATGAAAGCTATAAGAAATTGTATGAAATTTAAGAAACTGAAACAATGCTATCACTACCAAATTAATAAGTAAAGCTGGTTATGTACAGTGAGATAATGTGTGGGATAACATTAAAATCAGAAATTGTAACTTAACTTTGCAAAGGTGACACAAATGCCAACAAATATGGGTCTGCAGAACATCCTACACAAGTGTTTATTTATAATACATATAGAAACTTCGAAAGCAAGGGAAAATTGGTATTTGATGCGGCAAGCGACATTACCATAACATCCCAAGTGACAGATGAAGTTGTTATGAGAATGTCCACAACTGCATTGAGGCGGGGAATTCTTTGTCGCCGCTGATTCTGCAAACTACATTAGCATGATATCAACATGTCTTGGATTCATCCATCCATCCAGTCATCCATTATCTGAACCCACTTATCTTGAACAGGGTCGCAGGGGGGCTGGAGCCTATCCCAGCATTCACTCACTCACGCACTCATTCCCACAGGCAATTTAGACTCTCCAATCAGCCTAACCTGCATGTCTTTGGACTGTGGGAGGAACCTGGAGTGCCCGGAGGAAACACACGCGAACACGGGGAGAACAAGCTAACTCCACGAAGAGAGGCCCCGGCCAACCAGAATTCGAACCCAGGACCTCCTTTCTGTGGGGTGGCAGTGCTACCCACTGCACCATCCGTGCCGCCTCGTCTCGCCTCAGTCAAAATTAAGAATTTTTTTAGATTCACAATGAAACATAAATGGGACTTTTCACCAATGAAGTTTAGCTAGTTTAGCAATCCCTAAACTGAAATCACCCACACACACACACACACACACACACACCCACACATATGCATACACACACACACGCACGTATGCATACTGCACTCACAGACATACAGACACCATAAATGCCATTATTTGTCAGAAGATAGTGATAAATGTTTAGTGAATACAGTCCTAACAGTCATATTTATAGTACAGTGATATTCCGATTGAACCAAATGTGGTGGTTTAAATGTATCATTCCTAATGTAACATTTTACCTGCATTTTAGTGCTGCTGTCTGGTGTGGAGTCTCCTCCTTTGGGCCTATGTGATCATTCATAGTAATGAAATGTATTCATTTAACACCTTTCATGCACTGCCATAGCACAAAGTGCTATACAGGCACAATAAACAAAGATAAAATAAAAAAACCTGAAAGGTGTAAAATTGCTCTGCAATCAATACCAAAAAAAATGTGTAATAGTGAAATCAAAACACTAAGATAGAATAATAATGCAATAAATAAAATAGAAAGCAGCTCACAGGGACCACATCTTAATAAAAAGTATTAAAAAAAGAACAGAACAAAGGATGTGTCTGATTATGGAAGAATACTCCAGAGTTCCAGTGCATAAAAACTAAAAGCAGCAAGTCTTTGGGGCACCCAGGCACCTAGGTGTGTTTGATACTTTCAGGAGATCTCGAAGTCACAAGCCATGTCTGTTATGTAGTCAACTTTATTTGTATTTGTATTTGTAGTCAGGTTCCCTCCAGTGTTTGCCATTTAAACACAACAGTAACTTTTTGAAATCAATTCTAAAACTAACCAAGAGCCAGTTCAGAGATATAACTACTAGAATAATGTATTCTCACTTCTTCCTCTATGTCAGCACTCTGACTGCTGCATCCTGGGTACTCTGTAATTTTCCACTGACATAATTTTTGAGACCAGGGAGCATTGCAATAATCCAGTCTAGATGATATAAAGGCATGGGTCATTTTCACAGCTTCAGACAGGGATGCAACTTACCTTACTTTTGCTGCATTTCTGGGGAGATAAAGACAGACTTTGTGATATCTTTAATATGAGATTTCATGCTCAGCTCTGAGTCTATGCTTACCCACAGATTTATAACTAGAGTTCAATTTCAGCATTTTAGAGATTGGATTTGTGCAAAACAGTTATCAATGCTTATTGGGACCTATTACATGTATCTGTTAACAGTTCATAGAAATCTATTGAATTTAGGACATTTTAAATTTATATCCAACAAACATATTTGTGAAGACTCCAGTTTATCGGTTACAGTACAAACATTCATGTTTATCCAGTTCATTTTTGTCTGTTTTTGAGAGACAATATGACACATTATAGTGATTATTTGTGACCAAGATTGAAGTCTGTGTAGGCCTGAATTATTCTGAACTGAATTATTCCTCGACAGTGCTATACATCTAATAAGCACTGACAGAGGCAGCTCTGCCTGGGCCATTTTACTAATTAAATAATATATAATGATTAACACATACAATTCCTTGCATTTATATATCACTTTTCTAATACTCTTGCAATGCGCTTAACAGTGATGAGACTGAAACTTGCCTCAACCTCCACCAGGGTGTGCAGCACCCATCTGGGTGATGCAATGGCACCCATTTTGTGCCAGAATGCTCACCACACATCAACTGAGGTGGAGGGGGAGAGAACAATTATTTATCCCTACTCTTTCGAGTGAGCATCATGGGATCTTTAATGACTGCAGTGAGTGAATGACCTCAGTTTAGCATCGCATCCTAAAGAGGGTGTCTCCGACTACATGGCGTCCACTGGTCTGACCTGAGAGACTGCATACTGGCCCACCATCACTACCTTAGCTTTCACAGGAGGTCTCCCATCCAAGTACAAACCAGGCCCACACCTGCCCACACACATTAACATGAACAAGAACATTGCCCGTCCCCTTAGAAGATTGGGGCCTGGGTTCAATTTGTCCATAACCTTAAACGCACAATCAAATAGATTTATTTTTTCCTTGCTCCCCTGTGCAAGACAGTTCAGCAAGTTCAGCAATCTTCAAAATCAATATGGGAAAATGTAACTCCTACACTCATTTGTAAGTCAGAGTTAAGGACATATTTAGATACAATCTTAGCCAAAGTACATCCTACTCCACTCCAGGCTACAGGAGTGTTTATGGGTTTCAGTCAACATGCTCAGGGTGGTTGCTGGCACAATGCTATGCTGTAAACTACACATTGCATTTGTCTGAATCAAGTGTGTGTTGAACAGATGGACGGATTAGAGTATAGCGGAACATGAAATAATGGAGGTCTTGTTAACAAATGAACAGCATTTCAATGAAATTTTGTATAGAAGGCTATTTGGTAATGTGCCCTGTCCCATTGTCTGGTACGTAATCTTGACAGAGCTAGTAGCAATTCTCCCCGGCAGCCCCATGAGGCAGTGGTTTTCAAACTTTGTCCTGGGGGCCCATGTGTATGCTGATTTTGTTCCAACTACAACTGCAATTCTATAGTAATTAACAAGGTGTTAATTTGTCAAAGTGTAATTAGGACTAATTAAAGCTTATTAAATCTATGGGATTCAATTTAGTTCCCGCATAAGTGTATACTCATTTTATTACTAATATTGTTTTAGTGAACAGTTTTATTGCTACTTTCGTTTTTTTTCTCATCAGATTATTCAACAAGGTTTATGTTCTTATCGTTGTCGTCATTCCTAGCGCTTGGAGCTGCACTTGCCTCTTGGGTCTTTCAGCGTCCCAGGTTATGGTTATGCACTTTGTTATGCGTTGCTCTGGATAAGAGCGTCTTCCATGGGCCTGTAATGCAATGTAATGTAAACAGATCACACAGGCCAGCCTGCGGTTATGATCATCCTGATATGAACCCAAATGCACCATGGGTGAGTGTATCTCTTTTCCTATGAGTGTGAGCCCTTTCAGTGTAGCACCGCATGTGATCCATAAGGGTGTAAAATAGTCACTGACACAGTGTCAGTGTAGTGTGATACTCTTGTGGGCAAGGGCGAGGTGAAATGAAAATGAATGGATCTGATTAAGATAAATGATCTGATCCCATTGGCCACCTTTTTAAATTAAGTTCAAATTGAACAGGACAGGCTGAAATTTGATGTGTGACTACTTTGTGTGTGCGTGCTTCTCCCACCTCACTATCCTTCTTCCACAGACCCTATCCGTTGATCAACAAGCTATTGAGTGTAGAAATAAACTTATTAAAGTTCTTACTTTTCAGCCCATGAGGGAAAAAAGAAAAGAATAGGGTAATGAAAATGTCATATTAAATAAACTTTCCCTGTATGTACCTCTGAGGCAAGTACGATCAAATCACAATAACACCGGTGCAGTGGGAATCTACAGTCAGAGACAAAATGCAGCTTCATAATTTCATTTAATTTATGATGAAAATTGTCTCTTTATTTTATGCAAAAATGTATTTTGTACCGTATTATAGATTTAGAGGCAAGACCCCGGTTTTCTTCGAGATCACATCAGGTTGAAGATCGCATAAATTCTATGGCTGCTGTAAACAAAATCTTATCACTTATAACCAGACGTTGCCAAAATGTGTAATTGTTTTCGATTGAAATACTATTTTATGCTTTGCTGAGCTTGTCTGGTGTATTGAAACCAATGTAATACTCTCAAAAAGTGCAAACCTCCACCTTCTGGTCCTCTTGATTAGCTCAATTGCACCAGGCAAGATCAATCGAGCATAGAAAAGGATTTTAATCCAAAAAGATTATGTATTTGACCCAGGTCTGCTTGTAGCATGAGTCATGGAATGACTGATGAAGCATGCACTGCATGGGAAAGCCCAAAAATGAGCGATACATCACAGACTGGGCTCACAGACTGGGCTGCATCTTGTGCCTTGGGCCGGATTAGAGCAGGCAGCACCAAAATAGCCATGTGCTGTGCACTCCTGACTGAAAAAAAAAATATAATGCATGTCTGTTAATCTCAGGGTTGTGGTTTCGAGCCCCACGTTGAGCGATGCCTTTTCTGAACACATCCACAGCCTTGAAGAAAGAGTATAAGCCAAGCAATGGCTTGACAATCGGCGCTGTGGCTTAGTTGGTGCCAGTCTGGAAAACAGAAGATCCTGGCTTTGAGTCCCAGTGTTGCCTTTTTTGCTTAATTCACCATATAAATGTGCTTGAGTTTTGGAGTGACTGCACAGGAAAAATATAGATGGAGCGCTATTACAGGAGTCTCACCTTGTACAAAGGTGACAAAACTGGCAATATAAACCAATTGTTGCATCAGGAGATCAAAATGAGTTAGAATTTTGATTAAATGTAACAATCAAAAGAATCAGTTCAGATAACAGTGGTATACTGGCATTCTGTTTCCATACAAGGCAACATTTATGCATCAACATTATTTGACCCTTTATTTTTTCCACGGTTAACCAAGGAGTTACTGATACTAAATGAATACTCCTTGATCATCGGATCTGATATGAATACATTCTATGATAGTAATCTAGACCGTTCAACTAAATAATACCGTTTCAAATACGGAAGCCGCATCTTCTCAGGCCCTGAGATTTTTTACGAGAGATCTTGATAGGCATATGGCGTATTCAGAATCCAACTGAGTTGGACTACACTTACTTTTCATCGCACCTCCCAATATTTTCAATACTTTACTATATTCTGTCATCACCAGATTTAAGTTCAACAGCAGGTGATGTAGACTTTCTCCCAAGAAATTGATCAGACCATAACGCCGTTCTAATCACATTCCATCTGTTCCGGGTCGACCCACTAGGTGGAGGTTCAACACTTCTCTCCTTCAAATGAAAAATTTTCTCTCTCAGCTTAAACAAAAACATGCAGAATTCATCAGCATTAATTAAGAGTCTATATCCAATTCAGCTTTGATATGGGCAGCTATCAAATGATTTTTGCACAACAATACTATCTGGTTTTCCTCTAATTTGAAAAAATCCAGACTGCAATTTATAGCCCAGGAAGAACATAATTGCTGTGATTTGGAAAAGGCTTGAGGTACAGTGGGAGCAATAGTTATTTGATCCCTTGCTGTTTTTGTAGGTTTGCCCACTGGAACTGTGTAGAATTTTAATCATAGGTACATTTTAACATTCAATATCACAAAATAATCCACAATAACAACATCATATACATTTTATAAATGTAATATAATATTTTCACATGAAATAAGTATTTGATCCCCTACCAATCAGCAATAATTCTGCCTCCCACAGACCAGTTAGTTTTCCATTAAGAAGCACTCCTAATCTCAACTCATTACCCAAAACACCTGTGTCAACTCGTTACATCGTTATGTAGCTGTATAAAAGACACCTGTCCACACAATCAATCAGATTCCAACGTTTCCACCATGGCCAAGACAAAGTAGCTGTCTAAGGACATCAAGGACAAAATTGTAGCCCCACTGTATTATAAAAAAAACAGAACTGAAATTGAAGACAGAAAAGGCTGAATTGAACAAAACAACTAAAATAAAAAATAGAATATGTTATGCACATTACTAAACATAAATACTATTCTGTTGGAAATAGTCTAAGCCGACTCCTCGCCCTGACACTACAACATGAAAATACATTTAATATTCCTTCCATTAATTGTCCTGGCAGGGGCTGAGAATCAAAGACCACATAAATCAATGATCATTTCAAATCATTATTTTAAAAAATCTATACTGAGATCCGCACAGCCGTTGGGCCCCTGAGCAAGGCCATTAACCCTGCATTGCTCGAGGGAGGGATTGTCTCCTGCTTAGTCTTATCAACTGTACGTCGCTCTGGATAAGAGAGTCTGCCAAATGCCAATAATGTAACAAGTAACATCTCGTGGGTTTGTCCCATATTGCACATATTAGGGGAATGTGAGGAGGTTAAGAAATTCTGGATAGAGGCAGCCAACATCCTTGTTGGGAATGGTGTGTGAGACATAGCTCAGAAGCCTATGTTGGGTCATGCTTGCGCATCAGAAAGTTATCATGAAGATGAAGTGGAGGACAGTCCACGGTCCCTGGGTGGGCCCAAACCACCAAACTTTCAGTTAACAGCAAAAAACGCAAACCGATTGAGCCACAGAGACAGACGTCAGTGAGCTCCCGGTTCCTGTGCTGCAGTTATCCGGACGTTCTTTTTCACAAGATCAGGGGCCTCATTTATAAAACTGTGCATCGGATTCACGTCAAAAGTTTGCGTAAGCATGAAACCCAGGACGTGCGTACGCACAAAAATATTCTGATTTATAAAACAGTGCATACGTACGTCCCACGCCAGTTTTCCTTTATAAATCACAATCAACTCTAAATGTGGCGCACCTTTGCCAGCTTCATGTCCCGCCCACAGTTGCCTATAAATAGGCAGTGAAACACCCCTAATGAATATGCATTTCATGAAGACGACAATGGCAAACGCTGAAAAGAAGGCCAAGAAAAGGGATTTCAGCCATTTGATTGCCTCTGAAAAGCTACAGGTGTGGGAATTATCCTGATTGATTGTAAATGACGAACAGTTCTGCACAACGAATGTGATGATGACGATGATAATAATAATAATAATAATAATAATAATAATAACGATAATAATACACGTTATTTGTCGAGGACCATTGAAAACACAGTTACAAAATTAAGAGATAAAACAAACAAAAATCCATAACAATAAACACATTATAAAACATAATATATGAATATGATAACAATATATGAAACTATGCACTCGTTTCTGCCCGACTGACGCATTGTAAACGGCATCAGTGCAGCGTAATTTGTCCGACTGTTCACCTTATTATTTATGAGAATACATTTAATAACATGAAGTATTGTTTAACAATTTGTCTACATATTTGAGGGATTATTTTACAACATCATCTCCGTTTATATTTATCATCCTAAATCATATTTTTTGGGCACTCCAGGGAGCATCAATCAAACAGCTGTTTGTTTATTCGTTGTAAGAGAGATTTTTATCCGTTTTTGCAAATTAACTCTTCATATATGATACGTGAGAGGTAATATTTCTATTTATTTTACACAGTGGTATCAATTTCACTCCATTTCTCGCGTTTCATCCCATTGCCATCGGAGTCGCACTTTCTCATTTCTCCAGTTAATGTGCGTACGTATGGGTCAGAGTTTCCGTGGAGGACCGCACATTTCCCCGTCAAGTTCGTTTTTTATAAATGCCAAAGTTTGCTTAGAAAGTGGCGTAAGCATTCTTTTGTGCATACACAACGTTTATAAATGAGGCCCCAGGTGATGAAGTGATGTCACTCTGCCGGGAAGTTGCTGCCAGCTCTCTCAGTCGGTGCAGCATGAGACTCTTAATCTCAGGGTCATGGGTTCGAGCCCCAGGTTGGGCTTTACCTTTACTGAAAACACTGGAGACGTCAATAGTTTGAATGAAGAGTATAAAGAAGAGAAGCATCAGGTGCTGTGGCTTAGTTGGTCGAAGTGCCTCTCTAGAAAACAGAAGATCGTTTGTTCAAATCCCAGCGGTGCCTTGTTTTCCCCCACACCTGACAACCGACCTGCTGGCATCAAAAGTGCAAAGATTGGCTGATCACTTGCAACATTTCTGACAAAATCACACCTTATATTATTGTTATATGATGTGATTTCTCCTTGTTTTAATGTAATGTAAAAGTAGAGAAACAGAGCAATGAAACAAGTTGTCATTCCACCATGTTGGAGAAATCTTACCTGTACTACGTTTTTTTAAAAGTGTATTTTGCAATGTTGCTTTTCATTTCTGCAATACAGCGAATGGTGTGTGAGACAAAGCTCAGAAGCCTAAGTTGGGTCATCAGAAAGTTATGATGAAAATGAAGCGGAGGACAGTCCACTGCTTGTCAAGTCAACAGGAGATCTACTGTGCGAATCCCAGCGGTGCCTTGTTTTCCCCACTACCAACTTGCTGGCATCAAAAGTGCAAAGATTGGCTGATCCTGGTGGCAACATTTCTTACAAAATCATACTTTAGATTTGCTTTAAAAAGTGAATTCTCCTTGTTTTAAGGTAATGTAAAAGTAGAGACAGAGATTGTCATTTGACCATTTAGGAGACATCTTACCTGTACTACCATTTTTTGAAATGTGAATTTTGCAATGTTGCTTGGCGTTTCTGCAATACAGCAAATGCTGTTTGAGACAAAGCTCAGAAGCCTAAGTTTGGTCATGCTTGCGCATCAGAAAGTTATGATGAAAAAGACATGGAGGACAGTCCACCATCCCTGGGTGGGCTTGAACCACTAACCTTTCGGTTAACAGCCGAACGCGCTAACCGATAGCACTAGAGAGACATACAGCCGAACGTTGCCGGGTTCCTGTGCTGAAGTTATTCAGACATTCTTTTTCACAAGATCAGGTGATGAAGTGATGTCACTCTGCCGGGAAGTAGCTGCCAGATATCGTTTACCCAAGCCTGCCTAGCTCAGTCGGTCGAGCATGAGACTCTTAATCTCAAGGTCGTGGGTTCGAATCCCATGTTGGGCGTTACCTTTACTGAACGCACTGGAGACATTAATAGTTTGAAAGAAGAGCATAACCAAGTGCAAGTGAAGCATCTGGTGCTGTAGCTTAGTTGGTCAAAGCGCCTTTCTAGTAAACAGGAGATCCTGTCTTCGAATCCCAGCGGTGCCTTGTTTTCCCCCCACACCTGACTACCGACCTGCTGGCATCAAAAGTGCAAAGATTGGCTTATCCTGGTGTCATTCTTTTGCAAAATTTCTGAAAAAATCATACTTTATATTATTGTGATACGATGTGATTTCTCCTTGTTTTCATGTAATGTAAAAGTAGAGAAAGAGAGCAATGAAACGAGTTGTCATTGCACCATGTTGGAGAAATCTTACCTGTACTTCGCTTTTTTGAAATGTGTATTTTGCAATGTTGCTTGTTGTTTGTGTAATATCGCAAATGCTGTGTGAGACAAAGCTCAGAAGCCTAAGTTGGGTCATGCTTGCGCATCAGAAAGTTACGATGAAAAAGATGCGGAGGACAGTCCATCGTCCCTGGGTGGGCTTGAACCACCAACCTTTCGGTTAACAGCCGAACGCGCTAACCGATTGCGCCACAGAGACAGACAGCTGAAGGCTGCCGGGTTCCTGTGTTGAAGTTATCCAGACATTCTTTTTCACAAGATCAGGTGATGAAGTGATGTCACTCTGCCGGGAAGTTGCTGCCAGCTGTCGTTTACTCAAGCCCGGCTAGCTCAGTCGGTAGAGCATGAGACTCTTAATCTCAGGGTCGTGGGTTCGAGCCCCACGTTGGGCGTTACCTTTACTGAACGCACTGGAGACATCAATACTTTGAAAGAAGAGTGTAACTAAGCGCACGTGCCACATCAGGCGCTGTGGCTTAGTTGTTCAAAGTGCCTGTCTTGTAAACAGGAGATCCTGGGTTGGAATCCCAGCGGTGCCTTGTTTTCCCCCAACACCTGACTACCTACCTGCTGGCATCAAAAGTGCAAAGATTGGCTCATCCTGGTGACATCTTCTGCAACATTTCTGACAAAATGATACTCTATATTATTGTGATATGATGTGATTTCTCCTTGTTTTCATGTAATGTAAAAGTAGAGAAAGAGAGCAATGAAACGAGTTGTCATTGCACCATGTTGGAGAAATCTTACCTGTACTTCGCTTTTTTGAAATGTGTATTTTGCAATGTTGCTTGTTGTTTCTGAAATAACGCAAATGCTGTGTGAGACAAAGCTCAGAAGCCTAAGTTTGGTCATGCTTGCGCATCAGAAAGTTACAATGAAAACGATGTGGAGGACAGTCCACCGTCAGAAAGTTATGATGAAAATGATGTGGAGGACAGTCCACCATCCCTGGGTGGGCTTGAACCACCAACCTTTCGGTTAACAGCCTAACGCGCTAACCGATTGCGCCACAGAGACATACAGCCGAAGGCTGCCGGGTTCCTGTGTTGAAGTTATCCAGACATTCTTTTTCACAAGATCAGGTGATGAAGTGATGTCACTCTGCCGGGAAGTTGCTGCCAGATATCGTTTACCCTAGCCCGGCTAGCTCAGTCGGTAGAGCATGAGACTCTTAATCTCAGGCTCGTGGGTTGGAGCCCCACGTTGGGTGTTACCTTTACTGAACGCACTGGAGGCATCAATAGTTTGAAAGCAGAGTATAACCAAGTGCCTATGCTGCATCAGGCGCTGTGGCTTAGTTGGTCAAAGTGCCTCTCTAGTAAACAGGAGATCCAGGGTCCGAATCCCAGCGGTGCCTTGTTTTCACCCCACACCTGACTACCTACCTGCTGGCATCAAAAGTGCAAAGATTGGCTCATCCTGGTGACATCTTTTGCATCATTTCTGACAAAATGATACTTTATATTATTGTGATATGATGTGATTTCTCCTTGTTTTCATGTAATGTAAAAGTAGAGAAAGAGAGCAATGAAACGAGTTGTCATTGCACCATGTTGGAGAAATCTTACCTGTACTTCGCTTTTTTGAAATGTGTATTTTGCAATGTTGCTTGTTGTTTCTGCAATATCGCAAATGCTGTGTGAGACAAAGCTCAGAAGCCTAAGTTGGGTCATGCTTGCGCATCAGAAAGTTACGATGAAAATGATGTGGTGGACAGTCCACCGTCCCTGGGTGGGCTTGAACCACCAACCTTTCGGTTAACAGCCGAACGCACTAACCGATTGCGCCACAGAGACATACAGCCGAAGGCTGCCGGGTTCCTGTGTTGAAGTTATCCAGACATTCTTTTTCACAAGATCAGGTGATGAAGTGATGTCACTCTGCCGGAAAGTTGCTGCCAGCTGTCGTTTACCCAAGCCTGGCTAGCTCAGTCGGTAGAGCATGAGACTCTTAATCTCAGGGTCGTGGGTTCGAGCCCCACGTTGGGCGTTACCTTTACTGAACGCACTGGAGACATCAATTGTTTGAAAGAAGAGTATAACCAAGTACCAATGCCGCATCAGGCACTGTGGCTTAGTTGGTCAAAGTGCCTGTCTAGTAAACAGGAGATCCTGGGTTTGAATCCCAGTGGTGCCTTGTTTTCCCCACACCTGACTACCGACCTGCTGGTATCGTAAGTGCAAAGATTGGCTCATCCTGGCGACATTTCTGACAAAATGATACTTTATATTATTGTGATATGATGTGATTTCTCCTTGTTTTCATCTAATGTAAAAGTAGAGAAAGAGAGAAATGAAACAAGTTGTCATTGCACCATGTTGGAGAAATCTTACCTGTACTTCGCTTTTTTGAAATGTGTATTTTGTAATGTTGCTTGGCGTTTCTGCAATACCGCAAATGCTGTGTGAGACAAAGCTCAGAAGCCTAAGTTGGGTCATGCTTGCGCATCAGAAAGTTACGATGAAAATGATGTGGTGGACAGTCCACCGTCCCTGGGTGGGCTTGAACCACCAACCTTTCGGTTAACAGCCGAACGCGCTAACCGATTGCGCCACAGAGACATACAGCCGAAGGCTGCCGGGTTCCTGTGTTGAAGTTATTCAGACATTCTTTTTCACAAGATCAGGTGATGAAGTGATGTCACTCTGCCGGGAAGTTGCTGCCAGATATTGTTTACCCTAGCCCGGCTAGCTCAGTCGGTAGAGCATGAGACTCTTAATCTCAGGGTCGTGGGTTCGAGCCCCAAGTTGGGCGTTAGCTTTACTGAACGCACTGGAGACATCAATAGTTTGAAAGAAGAGTGTAACCAAGAACTTATGCCGTATCAGGCGCTGTGGCTTAGTTGGTCAAAGTGCCTGTCTAGTAAACAGGAGATCCTGGTTTCGAATCCCAGCGGTGCCTTGTTTTCACCACACCTGACTACCGACCTGCTGGCATCAAAAGTGCAAAGATTGGCTCATCCTGGTGACATCTTTTGCATCATTTCTGACAAAATGATACTTTATATTATTGTGATATGATGTGATTTCTCCTTGTTTTCATGTAATGTAAAAGTAGAGAAAGAGAGCAATGAAACGAGTTGTCATTGCACCATGTTGGAGAAATCTTACCTGTACTTCGCTTTTTTGAAATGTGTATTTTGCAATGTTGCTTGTTGTTTCTGCAATATCGCAAATGCTGTGTGAGACAAAGCTCAGAAGCCTAAGTTGGGTCATGCTTGCGCATCAGAAAGTTTCGATGAAAATGATGTGGTGGACAGTCCACCGTCCCTGGGTGGGCTCGGACCACCAACTTTTCGGTTAACAGCCGAACGCGCTAATCGATTACGCCACAGAGACATACAGCCGAAGGCTGCCGGGTTCCTGTGTTGAAGTTATCCAGAAATTCTTTTTCACAAGATCAGGTGATGAAGTGATGTCACTCTGCCGGAAAGTTGCTGCCAGCTATCGTTTACCCAAGCCTGGCTAGCTCAGTCGGTAGAGCATGAGACTCTTAATCTCAGGGTCGTGGGTTCGAGCCCCACGTTGGGCGTTACCTTTACTGAACGCACTGGAGACATCAATAGTTTGAAAGAAGAGTATATCCAAGTGCATACGCAGCATCAGGCGCTGTGGCTTAGTTGGTCAAAGTGCCTGTCTAGTAAACAGGAGATCCTGGGTTGGAATCCCAGCGGTGCCTTGTTTTCCCCCACACCTGACTACCTACCTGATGGCATCAAAAGTGCAAATATTGGCTCATCCTGGTGACATCTTTTGAAACATCTCTGACAAAATGATACTTTATATTATTGTGATATGATGTGATTTCTCCTTGTTTTCATCTAATGTAAAAGTAGAGAAAGAGAGCAATGAAACGAGTTGTCATTGCACCATTTTGGAGAAATCTTACCTGTACTTCGCTTTTTTGAAATGTGTATTTTGCAATGTTGCTTGTTGTTTCTGCAATATCGCAAATGCTGTGTGAGACAAAGCTCAGAAGCCTAAGTTGGGTCATGCTTGCGCATCAGAAAGTTACGATGAAAACGATGCGGAGGACAGTCCACCGTCCCTGGGTGGGCTTGAACCACCAACCTTTACGGTTAACAGCCGAACGCGCTAACCGATAGCACTAGAGAGACATACAGCCGAACGTTGCCGGGTTCCTGTGCTGAAGTTATTCAGACATTCTTTTTCACAAGATCAGGTGATGAAGTGATGTCACTCTGCCGGGAAGTAGCTGCCAGATATCGTTTACCCAAGCCTGCCTAGCTCAGTCGGTCGAGCATGAGACTCTTAATCTCAAGGTCGTGGGTTCGAATCCCATGTTGGGCGTTACCTTTACTGAACGCACTGGAGACATTAATAGTTTGAAAGAAGAGCATAACCAAGTGCAAGTGAAGCATCTGGTGCTGTAGCTTAGTTGGTCAAAGCGCCTGTCTAGTAAACAGGAGATCCTGTCTTCGAATCCCAGCGGTGCCTTGTTTTCCCCCCACACCTGACTACCGACCTGCTGGCATCAAAAGTGCAAAGATTGGCTTATCCTGGTGTCATTCTTTTGCAAAATTTCTGAAAAAATCATACTTTATATTATTGTGATACGATGTGATTTCTCCTTGTTTTCATGTAATGTAAAAGTAGAGAAAGAGAGCAATGAAACGAGTTGTCATTGCACCATGTTGGAGAAATCTTACCTGTACTTCGCTTTTTTGAAATGTGTATTTTGCAATGTTGCTTGTTGTTTGTGTAATATCGCAAATGCTGTGTGAGACAAAGCTCAGAAGCCTAAGTTGGGTCATGCTTGCGCATCAGAAAGTTACGATGAAAAAGATGCGGAGGACAGTCCATCGTCCCTGGGTGGGCTTGAACCACCAACCTTTCGGTTAACAGCCGAACGCGCTAACCGATTGCGCCACAGAGACAGACAGCTGAAGGCTGCCGGGTTCCTGTGTTGAAGTTATCCAGACATTCTTTTTCACAAGATCAGGTGATGAAGTGATGTCACTCTGCCGGGAAGTTGCTGCCAGCTGTCGTTTACTCAAGCCCGGCTAGCTCAGTCGGTAGAGCATGAGACTCTTAATCTCAGGGTCGTGGGTTCGAGCCCCACGTTGGGCGTTACCTTTACTGAACGCACTGGAGACATCAATACTTTGAAAGAAGAGTGTAACTAAGCGCACGTGCCACATCAGGCGCTGTGGCTTAGTTGTTCAAAGTGCCTGTCTTGTAAACAGGAGATCCTGGGTTGGAATCCCAGCGGTGCCTTGTTTTCCCCCAACACCTGACTACCTACCTGCTGGCATCAAAAGTGCAAAGATTGGCTCATCCTGGTGACATCTTCTGCAACATTTCTGACAAAATGATACTCTATATTATTGTGATATGATGTGATTTCTCCTTGTTTTCATGTAATGTAAAAGTAGAGAAAGAGAGCAATGAAACGAGTTGTCATTGCACCATGTTGGAGAAATCTTACCTGTACTTCGCTTTTTTGAAATGTGTATTTTGCAATGTTGCTTGTTGTTTCTGAAATAACGCAAATGCTGTGTGAGACAAAGCTCAGAAGCCTAAGTTTGGTCATGCTTGCGCATCAGAAAGTTACAATGAAAACGATGTGGAGGACAGTCCACCGTCAGAAAGTTATGATGAAAATGATGTGGAGGACAGTCCACCATCCCTGGGTGGGCTTGAACCACCAAACTTTCGGTTAACAGCCTAACGCGCTAACCGATTGCGCCACAGAGACATACAGCCGATGGCTGCCGGGTTCCTGTGTTGAAGTTATCCAGACATTCTTTTTCACAAGATCAGGTGATGAAGTGATGTCACTCTGCCGGGAAGTTGCTGCCAGATATCGTTTACCCTAGCCCGGCTAGCTCAGTCGGTAGAGCATGAGACTCTTAATCTCAGGCTCGTGGGTTGGAGCCCCACGTTGGGTGTTACCTTTACTGAACGCACTGGAGGCATCAATAGTTTGAAAGCAGAGTATAACCAAGTGCCTATGCTGCATCAGGCGCTGTGGCTTAGTTGGTCAAAGTGCCTCTCTAGTAAACAGGAGATCCAGGGTCCGAATCCCAGCGGTGCCTTGTTTTCACCCCACACCTGACTACCTACCTGCTGGCATCAAAAGTGCAAAGATTGGCTCATCCTGGTGACATCTTTTGCATCATTTCTGACAAAATGATACTTTATATTATTGTGATATGATGTGATTTCTCCTTGTTTTCATGTAATGTAAAAGTAGAGAAAGAGAGCAATGAAACGAGTTGTCATTGCACCATGTTGGAGAAATCTTACCTGTACTTCGCTTTTTTGAAATGTGTATTTTGCAATGTTGCTTGTTGTTTGTGTAATATCGCAAATGCTGTGTGAGACAAAGCTCAGAAGCCTAAGTTGGGTCATGCTTGCGCATCAGAAAGTTACGATGAAAAAGATGCGGAGGACAGTCCATCGTCCCTGGGTGGGCTTGAACCACCAACCTTTCGGTTAACAGCCGAACGCGCTAACCGATTGCGCCACAGAGACAGACAGCTGAAGGCTGCCGGGTTCCTGTGTTGAAGTTATCCAGACATTCTTTTTCACAAGATCAGGTGATGAAGTGATGTCACTCTGCCGGGAAGTTGCTGCCAGCTGTCGTTTACTCAAGCCCGGCTAGCTCAGTCGGTAGAGCATGAGACTCTTAATCTCAGGGTCGTGGGTTCGAGCCCCACGTTGGGCGTTACCTTTACTGAACGCACTGGAGACATCAATTGTTTGAAAGAAGAGTATAACCAAGTACCAATGCCGCATCAGGCGCTGTGGCTTAGTTGGTCAAAGTGCCTGTCTAGTAAACAGGAGATCCTGGGTTTGAATCCCAGTGGTGCCTTGTTTTCCCCACACCTGACTACCGACCTGCTGGTATCGTAAGTGCAAAGATTGGCTCATCCTGGCGACATTTCTGACAAAATGATACTTTATATTATTGTGATATGATGTGATTTCTCCTTGTTTTCATCTAATGTAAAAGTAGAGAAAGAGAGAAATGAAACAAGTTGTCATTGCACCATGTTGGAGAAATCTTACCTGTACTTCGCTTTTTTGAAATGTGTATTTTGTAATGTTGCTTGGCGTTTCTGCAATACCGCAAATGCTGTGTGAGACAAAGCTCAGAAGCCTAAGTTGGGTCATGCTTGCGCATCAGAAAGTTACGATGAAAATGATGTGGTGGACAGTCCACCGTCCCTGGGTGGGCTTGAACCACCAACCTTTCGGTTAACAGCCGAACGCGCTAACCGATTGCGCCACAGAGACATACAGCCGAAGGCTGCCGGGTTCCTGTGTTGAAGTTATTCAGACATTCTTTTTCACAAGATCAGGTGATGAAGTGATGTCACTCTGCCGGGAAGTTGCTGCCAGATATTGTTTACCCTAGCCCGGCTAGCTCAGCCGGTAGAGCATGAGACTCTTAATCTCAGGGTCGTGGGTTCGAGCCCCAAGTTGGGCGTTAGCTTTACTGAACGCACTGGAGACATCAATAGTTTGAAAGAAGAGTGTAACCAAGAACTTATGCCGTATCAGGCGCTGTGGCTTAGTTGGTCAAAGTGCCTGTCTAGTAAACAGGAGATCCTGGTTTCGAATCCCAGCGGTGCCTTGTTTTCACCACACCTGACTACCGACCTGCTGGCATCAAAAGTGCAAAGATTGGCTCATCCTGGTGACATCTTTTGCATCATTTCTGACAAAATGATACTTTATATTATTGTGATATGATGTGATTTCTCCTTGTTTTCATGTAATGTAAAAGTAGAGAAAGAGAGCAATGAAACGAGTTGTCATTGCACCATGTTGGAGAAATCTTACCTGTACTTCGCTTTTTTGAAATGTGTATTTTGCAATGTTGCTTGTTGTTTCTGCAATATCGCAAATGCTGTGTGAGACAAAGCTCAGAAGCCTAAGTTGGGTCATGCTTGCGCATCAGAAAGTTTCGATGAAAATGATGTGGTGGACAGTCCACCGTCCCTGGGTGGGCTCGGACCACCAACTTTTCGGTTAACAGCCGAACGCGCTAATCGATTACGCCACAGAGACATACAGCCGAAGGCTGCCGGGTTCCTGTGTTGAAGTTATCCAGAAATTCTTTTTCACAAGATCAGGTGATGAAGTGATGTCACTCTGCCGGAAAGTTGCTGCCAGCTATCGTTTACCCAAGCCTGGCTAGCTCAGTCGGTAGAGCATGAGACTCTTAATCTCAGGGTCGTGGGTTCGAGCCCCACGTTGGGCGTTACCTTTACTGAACGCACTGGAGACATCAATAGTTTGAAAGAAGAGTATATCCAAGTGCATACGCAGCATCAGGCGCTGTGGCTTAGTTGGTCAAAGTGCCTGTCTAGTAAACAGGAGATCCTGGGTTGGAATCCCAGCGGTGCCTTGTTTTCCCCCACACCTGACTACCTACCTGATGGCATCAAAAGTGCAAATATTGGCTCATCCTGGTGACATCTTTTGAAACATCTCTGACAAAATGATACTTTATATTATTGTGATATGATGTGATTTCTCCTTGTTTTCATCTAATGTAAAAGTAGAGAAAGAGAGCAATGAAACGAGTTGTCATTGCACCATTTTGGAGAAATCTTACCTGTACTTCGCTTTTTTGAAATGTGTATTTTGCAATGTTGCTTGTTGTTTCTGCAATATCGCAAATGCTGTGTGAGACAAAGCTCAGAAGCCTAAGTTGGGTCATGCTTGCGCATCAGAAAGTTACGATGAAAACGATGCGGAGGACAGTCCACCGTCCCTGGGTGGGCTTGAACCACCAACCTTTACGGTTAACAGCCGAACTTGCTAACCGATTGCGCCACAGAGACATACAGCCGAAGGCTGCCGGGTTCCTGTGTTGAAGTTATCCAGACATTCTTTTTCACAAGATCAGGTGATGAAGTGATGTCACTCTGCCGGGAAGTTGCTGCCAGCTGTCGTTTACTCAAGCCCGGCTAGCTCAGTCGGTAGAGCATGAGACTCTTAATCTCAGGGTCGTGGGTTCGAGCCCCACGTTGGGCGTTACCTTTACTGAACGCACTGGAGACATCAATACTTTGAAAGAAGAGTGTAACTAAGCGCACGTGCCGCATCAGGCGCTTTGGCTTAGTTGTTCAAAGTGCCTGTCTTGTAAACAGGAGATCCTGGGTTGGAATCCCAGCGGTGCCTTGTTTTCCCCCAACACCTGACTACCTACCTGCTGGCATCAAAAGTGCAAAGATTGGCTCATCCTGGTGACATCTTCTGCAACATTTCTGACAAAATGATACTCTATATTATTGTGATATGATGTGATTTCTCCTTGTTTTCATGTAATGTAAAAGTAGAGAAAGAGAGCAATGAAACGAGTTGTCATTGCACCATGTTGGAGAAATCTTACCTGTACTTCGCTTTTTTGAAATGTGTATTTTGCAATGTTGCTTGTTGTTTCTGCAATAACGCAAATGCTGTGTGAGACAAAGCTCAGAAGCCTAAGTTTGGTCATGCTTGCGCATCAGAAAGTTACGATGAAAACGATGCGGAGGACAGTCCACCGTCCCTGGGTGGGCTTGAACCACCAACCTTTCGGTTAACAGCCGAACGCGCTAACCGATTGCGCCACAGAGACATACAGCCGAAGGCTGCCGGGTTCCTGTGTTGAAGTTTTCCAGACATTCTTTTTCACAAGATCAGGTGATGAAGTGATGTCACTCTGCCGGAAAGTTGCTGCCAGCTGCATTTTCCCCAAGCCCGACTAGCTCAGTCGGTAGAGCATGAGACTCTTAATCTCAGGGTCGTGGGTTCGAGCCCCACGTTGGGCGTTACCTTTACTGAACGCACTGGAGACATCAATACTTTGAAAGAAGAGTATAACCAAATGCTTACGCAGCATCAGGCGCTGTGGCTTAGTTGGTCACAGTGCCTGTCTTGTAAACAGGAGATCCTGGGTTGGAATCCCAGCGGTGCCTTGTTTTCCCCCACACCTGACTACCTACCTGCTGGTATCGTAAGTGCAAATATTGGCTCATCCTGGTGACATCTTTTGAAACATCTCTGACAAAATGATACTTTATATTATTGTGATATGATGTGATTTCTCCTTGTTTTCATCGAATGTAAAAGTAGAGAAAGAGAGCAATGAAACGAGTTGTCATTGCACCATTTTGGAGAAATTTTACCTGTACTTCGCTTTTTTGAAATGTGTATTTTGCAATGTTGCTTGGCGTTTCTGCAATACCGCAAATGCTGTGTGAGACAAAGCTCAGAAGCCTAAGTTGGGTCATGCTTGCGCATCAGAAAGTTACGATGAAAACAATGCGGAGGACAGCCCACCGTCCCTGGGTGGGCTTGAACCACCAACCTTTCGGTTAACAGCCGAACGCGCTAACCGATTGCACCACAGAGACATACAGCTGAAGGCTGCCGGGTTCCTGTGTTGAAGTTATCCAGACATTCTTTTTCACAAGATCAGGTGATGAAGTGATGTCACTCTGCCGGAAAGTTGCTGCCAGCTGTAGTTTACCCAAGCCTGGCTAGCTCAGTCAGTAGAGCATGAGACTCTTAATCTCAGGGTCGTGGGTTCGAGCCCCACGTTGGGCGTTACCTTTACTGAACGCACTGGAGACATCAATACTTTGAAAGAAGAGTATAACCAAGTGCATACGCAGCATCAGGCGCTGTGGCTTAGTTGGTCAAAGTGCCTGTCTAGTAAACAGGAGATCCTGGGTTGGAATCCCAGCGGTGCCTTGTTTTCCCCCCCACACCTGACTACCTACCTGCTGGCATCAAAAGTGCAAAGATTGGCTCATCCTGGTGACATCTTTTGAAACATCTCTGACAAAATGATACTTTATATTATTGTGATATGATGTGATTTCTCCTTGTTTTCATGTAATGTAAAAGTAGAGAAAGAGAGCAATGAAACGAGTTGTCATTGCACCATTTTGGAGAAATTTTACCTGAACTTCGCTTTTTTGAAATGTGTATTTTGCAATGTTGCTTGGCGTTTCTGCAATATCGCAAATGCTGTGTGAGACAAAGCTCAGAAGCCTAAGTTGGGTCATGCTTCCTCATCAGAAAGTTACGATGAAAACGATGCGGAGGACAGTCCACCGTCCCTGGGTGGGCTTGAACCACCAACCTTTCGGTTAACAGCCGAACGCGCTAACCGATTGCGCCACAGAGACATACAGCCGAAGGCTGCCGGGTTCCTGTGTTGAAGTTATCCAGACATTCTTTTTCACAAGATCAGGTGATGAAGTGATGTCACTCTGCCGGAAAGTTGCTGCCAGCTGCAGTTTACCCAAGCCCGGCTAGCTCAGTCGGTAGAGCATGAGACTCTTAATCTCAGGGTCGTGGGTTTGAGCCCCACGTTGGGCGTTACGTTTACTGAACGCACTGGAGACATCAATAGTTTGAAAGAAGAGTATAACCAAGTGCATACGCAGCATCAGGCGCTGTGGCTTAGTTGGTCAAAGTGCCTGTCTAGTAAACAGGCGATCCTGGGTTCGAATCCCAGAGGTGCCTTGTTTTCCCCCCACACCTGACTACCTACCTGCTGGCATCAAAAGTGCAAAGATTGGCTCATCCTGGTGACATCTTTTGCAACATTTCTGACAAAATGATACTTTATATTATTGTGATATGATGTGATCTCTCCTTGTTTTCATGTAATGTAAAAGTAGAGAAAGAGAGCAATGAAACGAGTTGTCATTGCACCATTTTGGAGAAATTTTACCTGTACTTCGCTTTTTTGAAATGTGTATTTTGCAATGTTGCTTGGCGTTTCTGCAATATCGCAAATGCTGTGTGAGACAAAGCTCAGAAGCCTAAGTTGGGTCATGCTTGTGTAACCGGGTGCATAGATGTAAGGTTCAACCTAAAGTACGCCCAGTCACACAATATAACAGAGGCCTCCTTTACAGTTTGATAATAACAAGACAGAGACGTGGTCTAAGTTAAATACAATTACTTTATTAAATCAATTCTGCTGGAAGGCAATAATGAGGTTAAGACAAAAGCTCATATTCAAAATAAATATATTTTTATATGAATATGAGCTTTTGTCTTAACCTCATTATTGCCTTCCAGCAGAATTGATTTAATAAAGTAATTGTATTTAACTTAGACCACGTCTCTGTCTTGTTATTATCAAACTGTAAAGGGGGCCTCTGTTATATTGTGTGACTGGGCGTACTTTAGGTTGAACCTTACATCTATGCACCCGGTTACATTCTGGCGCTGCGCGCAGGGTCTACTCTTTTGGTGTAAAAGCAGAGACGTGTGTATTATTGTCAGAAAGACAGAGAAAATACCAGTTGGTTCAAGTGGTTAATCAGCATTGTCTGTATTTTTTTATTTTTTTTGTCTTTTATTTTTCCGAGCGTTTCGAGGCAAAACAGCAGTTGACTTGGAAGATCAAAGACCACCAACTGAGCGGCCGCCATCAAGCTAAGACGTCTGCCTCCCAGTATTTGTTGCCTTTGTATATTATTTTTGTTGGGGGGGACATTGGTTTTGCTTAGGTGGGGTCAATATGGATGAAGATATGCAGCAACTAAGTGATTTGGTGGCTGAATTGCAAGCTGATAACGTACGGTTGCAGCAACAGGCTCCTGGACACTCTCCATTACCGACCCCTGGTGGGCTGGCATCAAATGATCCCCCTAGCTTAACCGAACGAATTGTTTATGTTCCTCGTGATCGAAAATGCCCTATGTTTAATGGGAAATCTGGCATAGGTGTGACTGAATGGGTGGATGAGGTCGAAGCCTGTATGCGTGCCCGGCGGGTGCCTGTTGAGGAACGAGCCTTCTTTTTCTTTGATCACTTGGAGGGTGAGGCGAGACAGGAAATTAAGTACCGTAGTCAGGCCGAGAGGAGTGATTCCGATAAGATTGTGTCCATTTTAAAAGACTTGTATGGGTGTTGTTTTGAATGTCAATTTTACCAGAATAAATAGGAATAAAATAGACTGATGTAAAGCTTAAGGATGGTGGGTGACGACGCTGATGGGATGGGGCATACTCACCTTCAGGGCTGCCAATGTGTAGTTACAACCCAGTGCTCTCTCACAGCAAGCCTTACTACAAACAAGGTGATACTATATGTGATTCAGGTGCCATTAACACTTACACACTAACACGTGAGGAGGGTACCCCTATTGACTAACCCCGCCACCAATCAGCACCGAGCCCACCATACAACAAGAGACAAGTCCTAACAGTCCAAGAAATAACCTAACTACAGCCTACCTATACCAGTTGCTTCAATACATGAAAATAAAGAAAATAAAGTACAAGTGCCCCTCTAAGAAGCCACACCAAGACGACTCCAGGCACGGAGGTCTAATATAGGCTACACACCACGCGCACCAACCGCTGCGCACCTTAGGTCGTCCGGCCAACAACTAGTCTATAGCCGTGCAATGCGGGACACTAGCGAACGTACTCAACAGCAGACGGGTTCCGCCCGCCTGATAAGCGCAACCAAACGAACTTCAAATAAAACAGCGAGGCAAAACAGCAGTGACTATTGCACCTACAAAGTGAAGAAAGTCACTGTTAATCTGGTATTTTATAATTAAAATCCAATCGGAATATACATACAGCAAAACGGTACATTACCAAACAATCCATGGAATTCTAAGTTGCGCGAGTTGTTACTTCCGTGTTTCGGAGAAGACTCCGCAAACAGACGCATCTTAATAAATGAATTGGAAGAAAATAACATTACTGTCGATAAATGTCAAGTAATTACAACTATAAAAATATAGCCCACCTACCGAAATCAGGGGACACAGCTAAATCGCGACGAATTACCCAACAGATAACGGATGGCTAGCTGCAACCAAAGCATTGTGTTAATCTGCGAAGTTCCTAACCCACGCAACACTATCAGGGGGAAAACAGAATAGATGTTCTCTTACCTCTCATGGTAAGGCAGGCAGACATGAGGAGAGGACGAGACAGGAAACAGGAAATCAATCAGAAAGATCACAGGAAGCGAAAGGAAAAACATTTAAAAGGTAGGGAGCCAAGAGATTGGTCCAAAAGATGAGGTCCTGCCGGTGCCACTCCCCCACCCCAATTACTGCACCATTAGGGACAACAGCGAGTCTAACTCGCCTTGTCACACTTGCGCATCAGAAAGTTACGATGAAAACGATGCGGAGGACAGTCCACCGTCCCTTGGTGGGCTTGAACCACCAACCTTTCGGTTAACAGCCGAACGCGCTAACCGATAGCGCCACAGAGACATACAGCCGAAGGCTGCCGGGTTCCTGTGTTGAAGTTATCCAGACATTCTTTTTCACAAGATCAGGTGATGAAGTGATGTCACTCTGCCGGAAAGTTGCTGCCAGCTGCATTTTCCCCAAGCTAGCTCAGTCGGTAGAGCATGAGACTGTTAATCTCAGGGTAGTGGGTTCGAGCCCCACGTTGGGCGTTACCTTTACTGAACGCACTGGAGACATCAATAGTTTGAAAGAAGAGTATAACCAAGTGCATACGCAGCATCAGGCGCTGTGGCTTAGTTGGTCAAAGTGCCTGTCTAGTAAACAGAAGATCCTGGGTTCGAATCCCAGCGGTGCCTTGTTTTCCCCCCACACCTGACTACCTACCTGCTGGCATCAAAAGTGCAAAGATTGGCTCATTCTGGTGACATCTTTTGCAACATTTCTGACAAAATGATACTTTATATTATTGTGATATGATGTGATTTGTCCTTGTTTTCATGTAATGTAAAAGTAGAGAAAGAGAGCAATGAAACGAGTTGTCATTGCACCATGTTGGAGAAATCTTACCTGTACTTCGCTTTTTTGAAATGTGTATTTTGCAATGTTGCTTGGCGTTTCTGCAATACCGCAAATGCTGTGTGAGACAAAGCTCAGAAGCCTAAGTTTGGTCATGCTTGCGCATCAGAAAGTTACGATGAAAACGATGCGGAGGACAGTCCACCGTCCCTGGGTGGACTCGGACCACCAACTTTTCGGTTAACAGCCGAACGCGCTAATCGATTACGCCACAGAGACATACAGCTGAAGGCTGCCGGGTTCCTGTGTTGAAGTTATCCAGACATTCTTTTTCACAAGATCAGGTGATGAAGTGATGTCACTCTGCCGGAAAGTTGCTGCCGGCTGCAGTTTACCCAAGCCCGGCTAGCTCAGTCGGTAGAGCATGAGACTCTTAATCTCAGGGTCGTGGGTTTGAGCCCCACGTTGGGCGTTACCTTTACTGAACGCACTGGAGACATCAATACTTTGAAAGAAGAGTATAACCAAGTGCATACGCAGCATCAGGCGCTGTGGCTTAGTTGGTCAAAGTGCCTGTCTAGTAAACAGGAGATCCTGGGTTGGAATCCCAGCGGTGCCTTGTTTTCCCCCCCACACCTGACTACCTACCTGCTGGCATCAAAAGTGCAAAGATTGGCTCATCCTGGTGACATCTTTTGAAACATCTCTGACAAAATGATACTTTATATTATTGTGATATGATGTGATTTCTCCTTGTTTTCATGTAATGTAAAAGTAGAGAAAGAGAGCAATGAAACGAGTTGTCATTGCACCATTTTGGAGAAATTTTACCTGAACTTCGCTTTTTTGAAATGTGTATTTTGCAATGTTGCTTGGCGTTTCTGCAATATCGCAAATGCTGTGTGAGACAAAGCTCAGAAGCCTAAGTTGGGTCATGCTTGCTCATCAGAAAGTTACGATGAAAACGATGCGGAGGACAGTCCACCGTCCCTGGGTGGGCTTGAACCACCAACCTTTCGGTTAACAGCCGAACGCGCTAACCGATTGCGCCACAGAGACATACAGCCGAAGGCTGCCGGGTTCCTGTGTTGAAGTTATCCAGACATTCTTTTTCACAAGATCAGGTGATGAAGTGATGTCACTCTGCCGGAAAGTTGCTGCCAGCTGCAGTTTACCCAAGCCCGGCTAGCTCAGTCGGTAGAGCATGAGACTCTTAATCTCAGGGTCGTGGGTTTGAGCCCCACGTTGGGCGTTACGTTTACTGAACGCACTGGAGACATCAATAGTTTGAAAGAAGAGTATAACCAAGTGCATACGCAGCATCAGGCGCTGTGGCTTAGTTGGTCAAAGTGCCTGTCTAGTAAACAGGCGATCCTGGGTTCGAATCCCAGAGGTGCCTTGTTTTCCCCCCACACCTGACTACCTACCTGCTGGCATCAAAAGTGCAAAGATTGGCTCATCCTGGTGACATCTTTTGCAACATTTCTGACAAAATGATACTTTATATTATTGTGATATGATGTGATCTCTCCTTGTTTTCAGGTAATGTAAAAGTAGAGAAAGAGAGCAATGAAACGAGTTGTCATTGCACCATTTTGGAGAAATTTTACCTGTACTTCGCTTTTTTGAAATGTGTATTTTGCAATGTTGCTTGGCGTTTCTGCAATACCGCAAATGCTGTGTGAGACAAAGCTCAGAAGCCTAAGTTGGGTCATGCTTGCTCATCAGAAAGTTACGATGAAAACGATGCGGAGGACAGTCCACCGTCCCTGGGTGGACTCGGACCACCAACTTTTCGGTTAACAGCCGAACGCGCTAATCGATTACGCCACAGAGACATACAGCTGAAGGCTGCCGGGTTCCTGTGTTGAAGTTATCCAGACATTCTTTTTCACAAGATCAGGTGATGAAGTGATGTCACTCTGCCGGAAAGTTGCTGCCGGCTGCAGTTTACCCAAGCCCGGCTAGCTCAGTCGGTAGAGCATGAGACTCTTAATCTCAGGGTCGTGGGTTTGAGCCCCACGTTGGGCGTTACGTTTACTGAACGCACTGGAGACATCAATAGTTTGAAAGAAGAGTAATACTAAGCGCACGTGCCACATCAGGCGCTGTGGCTTAGTTGTTCAAAGTGCCTGTCTTGTAAACAGGAGATCCTGGGTTGGAATCCCAGCGGTGCCTTGTTTTCCCCCAACACCTGACTACCTACCTGCTGGTATCGTAAGTGCAAATATTGGCTCATCCTGGTGACATCTTTTGAAACATCTCTGACAAAATGATACTTTATATTATTGTGATATGATGTGATTTGTCCTTGTTTTCATGTAATGTAAAAGTAGAGAAAGAGAGCAATGAAACGAGTTGTCATTGCACCATTTTGAAGAAATTTTACCTGTACTTCGCTTTTTTGAAATGTGTATTTTGCAATGTTGCTTGGCGTTTCTGCAATACCGCAAATGCTGTGTGAGACAAAGCTCAGAAGCCTAAGTTGGGTCATGCTTGCGCATCAGAAAGTTACGATGAAAACGATGCGGAGGACAGTCCACCGTCCCTGGGTGGGCTTGAACCACCAACCTTTCGGTTAACAGCCGAACGCGCTAACCGATAGCGCCACAGAGACATACAGCC
>NC_083772.1:44909973-44912473 GCF_963514075.1 Conger conger | reverse complement strand
ATCAATTGTTTGAAAGAAGAGTATAACCAAGTACCAATGCCGCATCAGGCGCTGTGGCTTAGTTGGTCAAAGTGCCTGTCTAGTGAACAGGAGATCCTGGGTTTGAATCCCAGCGGTGCCTTGTTTTCCCCACACCTGACTACCGACCTGCTGGTATCGTAAGTGCAAAGATTGGCTCATCCTGGTGACATTTCTGACAAAATGATACTTTATATTATTGTGATATGATGTGATTTCTCCTTGTTTTCATGTAATGTAAAAGTAGAGAAAGAGAGCAATGAAACGAGTTGTCATTGCACCATGTTGGAGAAATCTTACCTGTACTTCGCTTTTTTGAAATGTGTATTTTGCAATGTTGCTTGTTGTTTCTGCAATATCGCAAATGCCGTGTGAGACAAAGCTCAGAAGCCTAAGTAGGGTCATGCTTGCGCATCAGAAAGTTACGATGAAAATGATGTGGTGGACAGTCCACCGTCCCTGGGTGGGCTTGAACCACCAACCTTTCGGTTAACAGCCGAACGCGCTAACCGATTGCGCCACAGAGACATACAGCAGAAGGCTGCCGGGTTCCTGTGTTGAAGTTATCCAGACATTCTTTTTCACAAGATCAGGTGATGAAGTGATGTCACTCTGCCGGGAAGTTGCTGCCAGATATCGTTTACCCTAGCCCGGCTAGCTCAGTCGGTAGAGCATGAGACTCTTAATCTCAGGGTCTTGCGTTCGAGCCCCACGTTGGGCGTTACCTTTACTGAACGCACTGGAGACATCAATTGTTTGAAAGAAGAGTATAACCAAGTACCAAGGCCGCATCAGGCGCTGTGGCTTAGTTGGTCAAAGTGCCTGTCTAGTAAACAGGAGATCCTGGGTTTGAATCCCAGCGGTGCCTTGTTTTCCCCACACCTGACTACCGACCTGCTGGTATCGTAAGTGCAAAGATTGGCTCATCCTGGTGACATCTTTTGCATCATTTCTGACAAAATGATACTTTATATTATTGTGACATGATGTGATTTCTCCTTGTTTTCATGTAATGTAAAAGTAGAGAAAGAGAGCAATGAAACGAGTTGTCATTGCACCATGTTGGAGAAATCTTACCTGTACTTCGCTTTTTTGAAATGTGTATTTTGCAATGTTGCTTGTTGTTTCTGCAATATCGCAAATGCTGTGTGAGACAAAGCTCAGAAGCCTAAGTTGGGTCATGCTTGCGCATCAGAAAGTTACGATGAAAATGATGTGGTGGACAGTCCACCGTCCCTGGGTGGGCTTGAACCACCAACCTTTCGGTTAACAGCCGAACGCGCTAACCGATTGCGCCACAGAGACATACAGCAGAAGGCTGCCGGGTTCCTGTGTTGAAGTTATCCAGACATTCTTTTTCACAAGATCAGGTGATGAAGTGATGTCACTCTGCCGGGAAGTTGCTGCCAGATATCGTTTACCCTAGCCCGGCTAGCTCAGTCGGTAGAGCATGAGACTCTTAATCTCAGGGTCGTGGGTTCGAGCCCCACGTTGGGCGTTACCTTTACTGAACGCACTGGAGACATCAATTGTTTGAAAGAAGAGTATAACCAAGTACCAAGGCCGCATCAGGCGCTGTGGCTTAGTTGGTCAAAGTGCCTGTCTAGTAAACAGGAGATCCTGGGTTTGAATCCCAGCGGTGCCTTGTTTTCCCCACACCTGACTACCGACCTGCTGGTATCGTAAGTGCAAAGATTGGCTCATCCTGGTGACATCTTTTGCATCATTTCTGACAAAATGATACTTTATATTATTGTGACATGATGTGATTTCTCCTTGTTTTCATGTAATGTAAAAGTAGAGAAAGAGAGCAATGAAACGAGTTGTCATTGCACCATGTTGGAGAAATCTTACCTGTACTTCGCTTTTTTGAAATGTGTATTTTGCAATGTTGCTTGTTGTTTCTGCAATATCGCAAATGCTGTGTGAGACAAAGCTCAGAAGCCTAAGTTGGGTCATGCTTGCGCATCAGAAAGTTACGATGAAAATAATGAGGTGGACAGTCCACCGTCCCTGGGTGTGCTTGAACCACCAACCTTTCGGTTAACAGCCTAACGCGCTAACCGATTGCGCCACAGAGACAAACAGCTGCAGGCTGCCGGGTTCCTGTGTTGAAGTTATCCAGACATTCTTTTTCACAAGATCAGGTGATGAAGTGATGTCACTCTGCCGGAAAGTTGCTGCCATCTGTCGTTTACCCAAGCCCGGCTAGCTCAGTCGGTAGAGCATGAGACTCTTAATCTCAGGGTCGTGGGTTCGAGCCCCACGTTGGGCGTTACCTTTACTGAACGCACTGGAGACATCAATTGTTTGAAAGAAGAGTATAACCAAGTACCAATGCTGCATCAGGCGCTGTGGCTTAGTTGGTCAAAGTGCCTGTCTAGTGAACAGGAGATCCTGGGTTTGAATCCCAGCGGTGCCTTGTTTTCCCCACACCTGACTACCGACCTGCTGGTATCGTAAGTGCAAAGATTGGCTCATC
>NC_083772.1:44904973-44907473 GCF_963514075.1 Conger conger | reverse complement strand
TGTTTCTGCAATATCGCAAATGCCGTGTGAGACAAAGCTCAGAAGCCTAAGTAGGGTCATGCTTGCGCATCAGAAAGTTACGATGAAAATGATGTGGTGGACAGTCCACCGTCCCTGGGTGGGCTTGAACCACCAACCTTTCGGTTAACAGCCTAACGCGCTAACCGATTGCGCCACAGAGACATACAGCAGAAGGCTGCCGGGTTCCTGTGTTGAAGTTATCCAGACATTCTTTTTCACAAGATCAGGTGATGAAGTGATGTCACTCTGCCGGGAAGTTGCTGCCAGATATCGTTTACCCTAGCCCGGCTAGCTCAGTCGGTAGAGCATGAGACTCTTAATCTCAGGGTCTTGGGTTCGAGCCCCACGTTGGGCGTTACCTTTACTGAACGCACTGGAGGCATCAATAGTTTGAAAGAAGAGTATAACCAAGTGCAGAGGCAGCATCAGGCGCTGTGGCTTAGTTGGTCAAAGTGCCTGTCTAGTAAACAGGAGATCCTGGGTTCGAATCCCAGCGGTGCCTTGTTTTCCGTGCACCTGACTACCGACCTGCTGGTATCGTAAGTGCGAAGATTGGCTCATCCTGGTGACATTTCTGACAAAATGATACTTTATATTATTGTGATATGATGTGATTTCTCCTTGTTTTCATGTAATGTAAAAGTAGAGAAAGAGAGCAATGAAACGAGTTGTCATTGCACCATGTTGGAGAAATCTTACCTGTACTTCGCTTTTTTGAAATGTGTATTTTGCAATGTTGCTTGGCGTTTCTGCAATACCGCAAATGCAGTGTGAGACAAAGCTCAGAAGCCTTAGTTGGGTCATGCTTGCGCATCAGAAAGTTACGATGAAAATGATTTGGTGGACAGTCCACCGTCCCTGGGTGGGCTTGAACCACCAACCTTTCGGTTAACAGCCGAACGCGCTAACCGATTGCGCCACAGAGACAAACAGCTGCAGGCTGCCGGGTTCCTGTGTTGAAGTTATCCAGACATTCTTTTTCACAAGATCAGGTGATGAAGTGATGTCACTCTGCCGGAAAGTTGCTGCCATCTGTCGTTTACCCAAGCCCGGCTAGCTCAGTCGGTAGAGCATGAGACTCTTAATCTCAGGGTCGTGGGTTCGAGCCCCACGTTGGGCGTTACCTTTACTGAACGCACTGGAGACATCAATTGTTTGAAAGAAGAGTATAACCAAGTACCAATGCCGCATCAGGCGCTGTGGCTTAGTTGGTCAAAGTGCCTGTCTAGTAAACAGGAGATCCTGGGTTTGAATCCCAGCGGTGCCTTGTTTTCCCCACACCTGACTACCGACCTGCTGGTATCGTAAGTGCAAAGATTGGCTCATCCTGGTGACATCTTTTGCATCATTTCTGACAAAATGATACTTTATATTATTGTGACATGATGTGATTTCTCCTTGTTTTCATGTAATGTAAAAGTAGAGAAAGAGAGCAATGAAACGAGTTGTCATTGCACCATGTTGGAGAAATCTTACCTGTACTTCGCTTTTTTGAAATGTGTATTTTGCAATGTTGCTTGGCGTTTCTGCAATACCGCAAATGCTGTGTGAGACAAAGCTCAGAAGCCTAAGTTGGGTCATGCTTGCGCATCAGAAAGTTACGATGAAAATAATGAGGTGGACAGTCCACCGTCCCTGGGTGTGCTTGAACCACCAACCTTTCGGTTAACAGCCTAACGCGCTAACCGATTGCGCCACAGAGACAAACAGCTGCAGGCTGCCGGGTTCCTGTGTTGAAGTTATCCAGACATTCTTTTTCACAAGATCAGGTGATGAAGTGATGTCACTGTGCCGGAAAGTTGCTGCCAGCTGTCGTTTACCCAAGCCTGGCTAGCTCAGTCGGTAGAGCATGAGACTCTTAATCTCAGGGTCGTGGGTTCGAGCCCCACGTTGGGCGTTACCTTTACTGAACGCACTGGAGACATCAATTGTTTGAAAGAAGAGTATAACCAAGTACCAATGCCGCATCAGGCGCTGTGGCTTAGTTGGTCAAAGTGCCTGTCTAGTGAACAGGAGATCCTGGGTTTGAATCCCAGCGGTGCCTTGTTTTCCCCACACCTGACTACCGACCTGCTGGTATCGTAAGTGCAAAGATTGGCTCATCCTGGTGACATTTCTGACAAAATGATACTTTATATTATTGTGATATGATGTGATTTCTCCTTGTTTTCATGTAATGTAAAAGTAGAGAAAGAGAGCAATGAAACGAGTTGTCATTGCACCATGTTGGAGAAATCTTACCTGTACTTCGCTTTTTTGAAATGTGTATTTTGCAATGTTGCTTGTTGTTTCTGCAATATCGCAAATGCCGTGTGAGACAAAGCTCAGAAGCCTAAGTAGGGTCATGCTTGCGCATCAGAAAGTTACGATGAAAATGATGTGGTGGACAGTCCACCGTCCCTGGGTGGGCTTGAACCACCAACCTTTCGGTTAACAGCCGAACGCGCTAACCGATTGCGCCACAGAGACATACAGCAGA
>NC_083772.1:44899973-44902473 GCF_963514075.1 Conger conger | reverse complement strand
AGGCATCAATAGTTTGAAAGAAGAGTATAACCAAGTGCAGAGGCAGCATCAGGCACTGTGGCTTAGTTGGTCAAAGTGCCTGTCTAGTAAACAGGAGATCCTGGGTTCGAATCCCAGCGGTGCCTTGTTTTCACCCCACACCTGACTACCTACCTGCTGGCATCAAAAGTGCAAAGATTGGCTCATCCTGGTGACATCTTTTGCATCATTTCTGACAAAATGATACTTTATATTATTGTGATATGATGTGATTTCTCCTTGTTTTCATGTAATGTAAAAGTAGAGAAAGAGAGCAATGAAACGAGTTGTCATTGCACCATGTTGGAGAAATCTTACCTGTACTTCGCTTTTTTGAAATGTGTATTTTGCAATGTTGCTTGTTGTTTCTGCAATATCGCAAATGCCGTGTGAGACAAAGCTCAGAAGCCTAAGTAGGGTCATGCTTGCGCATCAGAAAGTTACGATGAAAATGATGTGGTGGACAGTCCACCGTCCCTGGGTGGGCTTGAACCACCAACCTTTCGGTTAACAGCCTAACGCGCTAACCGATTGCGCCACAGAGACATACAGCAGAAGGCTGCCGGGTTCCTGTGTTGAAGTTATGCAGACATTCTTTTTCACAAGATCAGGTGATGAAGTGATGTCACTCTGCCGGGAAGTTGCTGCCAGATATCGTTTACCCTAGCCCGGCTAGCTCAGTCGGTAGAGCATGAGACTCTTAATCTCAGGGTCTTGGGTTCGAGCCCCACGTTGGGCGTTACCTTTACTGAACGCACTGGAGGCATCAATAGTTTGAAAGAAGAGTATAACCAAGTGCAGAGGCAGCATCAGGCGCTGTGGCTTAGTTGGTCAAAGTGCCTGTCTAGTAAACAGGAGATCCTGGGTTCGAATCCCAGCGGTGCCTTGTTTTCCCTGCACCTGACTACCGACCTGCTGGTATCGTAAGTGCGAAGATTGGCTCATCCTGGTGACATTTCTGACAAAATGATACTTTATATTATTGTGATATGATGTGATTTCTCCTTGTTTTCATGTAATGTAAAAGTAGAGAAAGAGAGCAATGAAACGAGTTGTCATTGCACCATGTTGGAGAAATCTTACCTGTACTTCGCTTTTTTGAAATGTGTATTTTGCAATGTTGCTTGGCGTTTCTGCAATACCGCAAATGCAGTGTGAGACAAAGCTCAGAAGCCTTAGTTGGGTCATGCTTGCGCATCAGAAAGTTACGATGAAAATGATTTGGTGGACAGTCCACCGTCCCTGGGTGGGCTTGAACCACCAACCTTTCGGTTAACAGCCGAACGCGCTAACCGATTGCGCCACAGAGACAAACAGCTGCAGGCTGCCGGGTTCCTGTGTTGAAGTTATCCAGACATTCTTTTTCACAAGATCAGGTGATGAAGTGATGTCACTCTGCCGGAAAGTTGCTGCCATCTGTCGTTTACCCAAGCCCGGCTAGCTCAGTCGGTAGAGCATGAGACTCTTAATCTCAGGGTCGTGGGTTCGAGCCCCACGTTGGGCGTTACCTTTACTGAACGCACTGGAGACATCAATTGTTTGAAAGAAGAGTATAACCAAGTACCAATGCCGCATCAGGCGCTGTGGCTTAGTTGGTCAAAGTGCCTGTCTAGTAAACAGGAGATCCTGGGTTTGAATCCCAGCGGTGCCTTGTTTTCCCCACACCTGACTACCGACCTGCTGGTATCGTAAGTGCAAAGATTGGCTCATCCTGGTGACATCTTTTGCATCATTTCTGACAAAATGATACTTTATATTATTGTGACATGATGTGATTTCTCCTTGTTTTCATGTAATGTAAAAGTAGAGAAAGAGAGCAATGAAACGAGTTGTCATTGCACCATGTTGGAGAAATCTTACCTGTACTTCGCTTTTTTGAAATGTGTATTTTGCAATGTTGCTTGGCGTTTCTGCAATACCGCAAATGCTGTGTGAGACAAAGCTCAGAAGCCTAAGTTGGGTCATGCTTGCGCATCAGAAAGTTACGATGAAAATAATGAGGTGGACAGTCCACCGTCCCTGGGTGTGCTTGAACCACCAACCTTTCGGTTAACAGCCTAACGCGCTAACCGATTGCGCCACAGAGACAAACAGCTGCAGGCTGCCGGGTTCCTGTGTTGAAGTTATCCAGACATTCTTTTTCACAAGATCAGGTGATGAAGTGATGTCACTGTGCCGGAAAGTTGCTGCCAGCTGTCGTTTACCCAAGCCTGGCTAGCTCAGTCGGTAGAGCATGAGACTCTTAATCTCAGGGTCGTGGGTTCGAGCCCCACGTTGGGCGTTACCTTTACTGAACGCACTGGAGACATCAATTGTTTGAAAGAAGAGTATAACCAAGTACCAATGCCGCATCAGGCGCTGTGGCTTAGTTGGTCAAAGTGCCTGTCTAGTGAACAGGAGATCCTGGGTTTGAATCCCAGCGGTGCCTTGTTTTCCCCACACCTGACTACCGACCTGCTGGTATCGTAAGTGCAAAGATTGG
>NC_083772.1:44892473-44894973 GCF_963514075.1 Conger conger | reverse complement strand
ATTGCGCCACAGAGACATACAGCCGAAGGCTGCCGGGTTCCTGTGTTGAAGTTATCCAGACATTCTTTTTCACAAGATCAGGTGATGAAGTGATGTCACTCTGCCGGGAAGTTGCTGCCAGATATCGTTTACCCTCGCCCGGCTAGCTCAGTCGGTAGAGCATGAGACTCTTAATCTCAGGGTCGTCGGTTCGAGCCCCACGTTGGGCGTTACATTTACTGAACGCACTGGAGGCATCAATAGTTTGAAAGAAGAGTATAACCAAGTACCAATGCCGCATCAGGCGCTGTGGCTTAGTTGGTCAAAGTGCCTGTCTAGTAAACTGGAGATCCTGGGTTTGAATCCCAGCGGTGCCTTGTTTTCCCCACACCTGACTACCTACCTGCTGGCATGAAAAGTGCAAAGATTGGCTCATCCTGGTGACATCTTTTGCAACATTTCTGACAAAATGATACTTTGTATTATTGTGATATGATGTGATTTCTCCTTGTTTTCATCTAATGTAAAAGTAGAGAAAGAGAGAAATGAAACGAGTTGTCATTGCACCATGTTGGAGAAATCTTACCTGTACTTCGCTTTTTTGAAATGTGTATTTTGCAATGTTGCTTGTTGTTTCTGCAATATCGCAAATGCTGTGTGAGACAAAGCTCAGAAGCCTAAGTTGGGTCATGCTTGCGCATCAGAAAGTTACGATGAAAATAATGAGGTGGACAGTCCACCGTCCCTGGGTGTGCTTGAACCACCAACCTTTCGGTTAACAGCCTAACGCGCTAACCGATTGCGCCACAGAGACATACAGCCGAAGGCTGCCGGGTTCCTGTGTTGAAGTTATCCAGACATTCTTTTTCACAAGATCAGGTGATGAAGTGATGTCACTCTGCCGGGAAGTTGCTGCCAGATATCGTTTACCCTCGCCCGGCTAGCTCAGTCGGTAGAGCATGAGACTCTTAATCTCAGGGTCGTCGGTTCGAGCCCCAACTTGGGCGTTACCTTTACTGAACGCACTGGAGACATCAATTGTTTGAAAGAAGAGTATAACCAAGTACCGATGCCGCATCAGGCGCTGTGGCTTAGTTGGTCAAAGTGCCTGTCTAGTAAACAGGAGATCCTGGGTTTTAATCCCAGCGGTGCCTTGTTTTCCCCACACCTGACTACCTACAAGCTGGCATGAAAAGTTTAAAGATTGGCTCATCCTGGTGACATCTTTTGCATCATTTCTGACAAAATGATACTTTATATTATTGTGATATGATGTGATTTCTCCTTGTTTTCATCTAATGTAAAAGTAGAGAAAGAGAGAAATGAAACGAGTTGTCATTGCACCATGTTGGAGAAATCTTACCTGTACTTCGCTTTTTTGAAATGTGTATTTTGCAATGTTGCTTGGCGTTTCTGCAATACCGCAAATGCTGTGTGAGACAAAGCTCAGAAGCCTAAGTTTGGTCATGCTTGCGCATCAGAAAGTTATGATGAAAATGATGTGGTGGACAGTCCACCGTCCCTGGGTGGGCTCGGACCACTAACCTTTCGGTTAACAGCCGAACGCGCTAATCGATTACGCCACAGAGACATACAGCCGAAGGCTGCCGGGTTCCTGTGTTGAAGTTATCCAGACATTCTTTTTCACAAGATCAGGTGATGAAGTGATGTCACTCTGCCGGAAAGTTGCTGCCAGCTGCAGTTTACACAAGCCCGGCTAGCTCAGTCGGTAGAGCATGAGACTCTTAATCTCAGGGTCGTGGGTTCGAGCCCCACGTTGGGCGTTACCTTTACTGAACGCACTGGAGACATCAATTGTTTGAAAGAAGAGTATAACCAAGTGCAGAGGCAGCATCAGGCGCTGTGGCTTAGTTGGTCAAAGTGCCTGTCTAGTAAACAGGAGATCCTGGGTTCGAATCCCAGCGGTGCCTTGTTTTCCCCACACCTGACTACCGACCTGCTGGTATCGTAAGTGCAAAGATTGGCTCATCCTGGTGGCATTTCTGACAAAATGATACTTTATATTATTGTGATATGATGTGATTTCTCCTTGTTTTCATGTAATGTAAAAGTAGAGAAAGAGAGCAATGAAACGAGTTGTCATTGCACCATGTTGGAGAAATCTTACCTGTACTTCGCTTTTTTGAAATGTGTATTTTGCAATGTTGCTTGTTGTTTCTGCAATATCGCAAATGCTGTGTGAGACAAAGCTCAGAAGCCTAAGTTGGGTCATGCTTGCGAATCAGAAAGTTACGATGAAAATGATGAGGTGGACAGTCCACCGTCCCTGGGTGTGCTTGAAGCACCAACCTTTCGGTTAACAGCCTAACGCGCTAACCGATTGCGCCACAGAGACATACAGCCGAAGGCTGCCGGGTTCCTGAGTTGAAGTTATCCAGACATTCTTTTTCACAAGATCAGGTGATGAAGTGATGTCACTCTGCCGGGAAGTTGCTGCCAGATATTGTTTACCCTCGCCCGGCTAGCTCAGTCGGTAGAGCATGAGACTCTTAATCTCAGG
>NC_083772.1:44884973-44887473 GCF_963514075.1 Conger conger | reverse complement strand
TTACCTGTACTTCGCTTTTTTGAAATGTGTATTTTGCAATGTTGCTTGTTGTTTCTGCAATATCGCAAATGCTGTGTGAGACAAAGCTCAGAAGCCTAAGTTGGGTCATGCTTGCGCATCAGAAAGTTACGATGAAAATAATGAGGTGGACAGTCCACCGTCCCTGGGTGTGCTTGAACCACCAACCTTTCGGTTAACAGCCTAACGCGCTAACCGATTGCGCCACAGAGACATACAGCCGAAGGCTGCCGGGTTCCTGTGTTGAAGTTATCCAGACATTCTTTTTCACAAGATCAGGTGATGAAGTGATGTCACTCTGCCGGGAAGTTGCTGCCAGATATCGTTTACCCTCGCCCGGCTAGCTCAGTCGGTAGAGCATGAGACTCTTAATCTCAGGGTCGTCGGTTCGAGCCCCAACTTGGGCGTTACCTTTACTGAACGCACTGGAGACATCAATTGTTTGAAAGAAGAGTATAACCAAGTACCGATGCCGCATCAGGCGCTGTGGCTTAGTTGGTCAAAGTGCCTGTCTAGTAAACAGGAGATCCTGGGTTTTAATCCCAGCGGTGCCTTGTTTTCCCCACACCTGACTACCTACAAGCTGGCATGAAAAGTTTAAAGATTGGCTCATCCTGGTGACATCTTTTGCATCATTTCTGACAAAATGATACTTTATATTATTGTGATATGATGTGATTTCTCCTTGTTTTCATCTAATGTAAAAGTAGAGAAAGAGAGAAATGAAACGAGTTGTCATTGCACCATGTTGGAGAAATCTTACCTGTACTTCGCTTTTTTGAAATGTGTATTTTGCAATGTTGCTTGGCGTTTCTGCAATACCGCAAATGCTGTGTGAGACAAAGCTCAGAAGCCTAAGTTTGGTCATGCTTGCGCATCAGAAAGTTATGATGAAAATGATGTGGTGGACAGTCCACCGTCCCTGGGTGGGCTCGGACCACTAACCTTTCGGTTAACAGCCGAACGCGCTAATCGATTACGCCACAGAGACATACAGCCGAAGGCTGCCGGGTTCCTGTGTTGAAGTTATCCAGACATTCTTTTTCACAAGATCAGGTGATGAAGTGATGTCACTCTGCCGGAAAGTTGCTGCCAGCTGCAGTTTACACAAGCCCGGCTAGCTCAGTCGGTAGAGCATGAGACTCTTAATCTCAGGGTCGTGGGTTCGAGCCCCACGTTGGGCGTTACCTTTACTGAACGCACTGGAGACATCAATTGTTTGAAAGAAGAGTATAACCAAGTGCAGAGGCAGCATCAGGCGCTGTGGCTTAGTTGGTCAAAGTGCCTGTCTAGTAAACAGGAGATCCTGGGTTCGAATCCCAGCGGTGCCTTGTTTTCCCCACACCTGACTACCGACCTGCTGGTATCGTAAGTGCAAAGATTGGCTCATCCTGGTGGCATTTCTGACAAAATGATACTTTATATTATTGTGATATGATGTGATTTCTCCTTGTTTTCATGTAATGTAAAAGTAGAGAAAGAGAGCAATGAAACGAGTTGTCATTGCACCATGTTGGAGAAATCTTACCTGTACTTCGCTTTTTTGAAATGTGTATTTTGCAATGTTGCTTGTTGTTTCTGCAATATCGCAAATGCTGTGTGAGACAAAGCTCAGAAGCCTAAGTTGGGTCATGCTTGCGAATCAGAAAGTTACGATGAAAATGATGAGGTGGACAGTCCACCGTCCCTGGGTGTGCTTGAAGCACCAACCTTTCGGTTAACAGCCTAACGCGCTAACCGATTGCGCCACAGAGACATACAGCCGAAGGCTGCCGGGTTCCTGAGTTGAAGTTATCCAGACATTCTTTTTCACAAGATCAGGTGATGAAGTGATGTCACTCTGCCGGGAAGTTGCTGCCAGATATTGTTTACCCTCGCCCGGCTAGCTCAGTCGGTAGAGCATGAGACTCTTAATCTCAGGGTCGTGGGTTCGAGCCCCACGTTGGGCGTTACCTTTACTGAACGCACTGGAGACATCAATTGTTTGAAAGAAGAGTATAACCAAGTACCAATGCCGCATCAGGCGCTGTGGCTTAGTTGGTCAAAGTGCCTGTCTAGTAAACAGGAGATCCTGGGTTTGAATCCCAGCGGTGCCTTGTTTTCCCCACACCTGACTACCGACCTGCTGGTATCGTAAGTGCAAAGATTGGCTCATCCTGGTGACATTTCTGACAAAATGATACTTTATATTATTGTGATATGATGTGATTTCTCCTTGTTTTCATCTAATGTAAAAGTAGAGAAAGAGAGCAATGAAACGAGTTGTCATTGCACCATGTTGGAGAAATCTTACCTGTACTTCGCTTTTTTGAAATGTTTATTTTGCAATGTTGCTTGTTGTTTCTGCAATATCGCAAATGCTGTGTGAGACAAAGCTCAGAAGCCTAAGTTGGGTCATGCTTGCGCATCAGAAAGTTACGATGAAAATGATGAGGTGGACAGTCCACCGTCCCTCGGCGTGCTTGAAGCACCAACCTTTCAG
>NC_083772.1:44849973-44852473 GCF_963514075.1 Conger conger | reverse complement strand
TAGATGGTGGTTGTCCATCCAGCTCTGGATGTCCCTCAGGCAAGCAGAGATACGGGCTGAAACCTGCGTATCAGACGGCGGGAACGAGACGAAGAGTTGGGTATCGTCCGCATAGCAGTGGTAGGATAGCCCATGTGCAGTGATCACAGGGCCAAGGGAGCGAGTGTAGAGAGAAAAAAGAAGCGGGCCAAGGACTGAGCCCTGGGGAACTCCTGTGGCGAGGGGCCGAGGTGTCGATACCGAACCAGCCCAGGCAACCTGGAAGGAGCGACCAGAGAGGTAGGACTCAATCCAGTCCAGGGCTGTGCCACAGATGCCCGTTGCTGACAGGGCAGACAGGAGGATGGAGTGATCCACAGTGTCGAAGGCAGCAGAGAGATCTAGAAGAATGAGGACAGAGGAGAGGGAGGCTGCTCGTGCGGCATGAAGTGACTCACTGACGGAGAGGAGCGCAGTCTCTGTCGAGTGGCCCGATCTGAAGCCAGACTGATGGGGGTCTAGCAGGTTGTTGTTAGAAAAGAAGGAAGAAAGTTGAGTAGAAGCGGCTCGTTCTATAGTTTTAGAAAGGAAAGGAAGAAGAGATACCGGGCGGTAGTTCTGGATGATGGAGGGATCCAGGGTAGGCTTTTTTAGCAGCGGAGTGATGTGGGCCCTCTTGGAGGATGCCGGAAAACAGCCGGAAGACAGGGAGGAGTTGACAAGGGAGGTGACAAATGGGAGAATGTCAGGTGTGATAGTTTGGAGAAGAGAAGAGGGGATAGGGTCAAGGGCACAGGTTGTAGGGCGGTGGCAGAGCAGGAGTTGAGAAACATCAGAGTCTGTAAGGGGGGAGAAAGTGGAAAAGGAAGGGATGGGCCTAGAGGGGGGGAAGGGCACAGTGAGGGGGGCGGCGGTTGTAAAGGATCTGCGGATGACTGCGACCTTCTCATCGAAGAAATCAGCAAAGTCATCAGCAGCGAAGGAGGACTGAGGAGGAGGAGGCGGTGCGTTGAGGAGAGAGGAGAAAATGGAGAAAAGTTTCCGGGGGTTAGAAGCAGAGTTCTGAATTTGCGTTTGATAGTATTTTGCTTTGGCGGCAGTGACATCGGAAGAGAATGCCGCCAGGAGAGACTGGTAAGTCATGAGGTCGGAAGCGTCTCTGGATTTCCCCCACTTCCTCTCCGCTGCGCGGAGGCTGGCCCTGGAGGTACGGAGGGTGTCAGATATCCAAGGACTGGGAGGGGATGTGCGAGGTGGCTTTGAGACAGGGGGACAGAGAGAGTCAAAGGCGGAGGAGAGAGATGAAAGGAGGGTGGCAGATGCAGAGTCAGCGGGGAGTTTGGAGAAGGATTCGAGAGGGGGGAGTGAGGCGGTGACGGTGCTGGCAAAGGAAGAGGGTGAGAGGGAGCGGAGGTTACGGCGGGCTGAGGAAGTGTGGGAGGGAGGAGGGACAGGAGGATGGGGAGGAAGAGGGAGGGAGAATGAGATGAAGTGGTGATCAGATGTATGCAGAGGGGTAACCGTGAAATTGGAGCATGAGCAGTTCCTTACAAAGACAAGGTCTAGGACATTGCCCGCCTTGTGGGTCGGAGGAGAGTGTTGCAGGGAGAGGCCGAAGGAGTGGATTAGCGGTAGGAAGGCAGCAGACTGGGAGGCTTCTAGGTGGATGTTGAAGTCTCCAAGGAGAATCAGTGGGGTGCCATCCTCAGGGAAGGAGCTGAGAAGGGTGTCTAGCTCATCAAGGAAGTTTCCCAGGGGCCCTGGAGGACGGTAGATAACTGCAATGAAAAGGTTAGTAGGGTAGGATACTGCAACAGAATGGAATTCAAAAGTGGATATGGACAGGTCAGAGAGGGGGAGAACAGAGAATTTCCACGAGGGGGAAATTAAAAGACCAGTACCACCGCCACGGCCGGAAGGCCGGGGAGTGTGCGAGAAGGAGAAGGAGGATGAGAGGGCAGCGGGAGTGGCGGTGTTGTCAGGTGTGATCCAGGTCTCAGTTAGGGCAAGGAATTGTAGGGACTGGAGGGAGGCATACGCAGGGATGAAGTCAGCCTTCCGAGTGGCAGACTGGCAGTTCCATAGTCCCCCTGTGACAGCAAAGTCCTCACAGGGGGTCAGCGGGGGATAGCTGAGGTTTGAGGGGTTCCGACGCCGTGGAGGCCCACGTCGCAGGGGGGGTCTTTGAGGGAGAGAGCAGACTGGGATGGGGAGAAACATAACATCACAAACGGGGACTATTTAAATGGCCTACAATTGCTCACAAGCAATACCAAATCAAAGCTAATCTACTGATAAATTCCACAGCTATTTAAGTTACGCAAGACAAATGTTCAATCACTCTACAGGTATGCAACCAGTAGAAGTGATTAACAGGTAATAGACAAACAACCTGGCTCAAGCCCTAACCCTTGCTGTTCAAATGAGCAATTTAAAAAAATCTACGTTACCGTGTCAAGAGGAAAACCCGCAGCGATACTAAACACCTGGTCAGAATGATGCACTTACTGACTAAGGACAA
>NC_083772.1:44834973-44847473 GCF_963514075.1 Conger conger | reverse complement strand
GATGTCACTCTGCCGGGAAGTTGCTGCCAGGTATTGTTTACCCTAACCCGGCTAGCTCAGTCGGTAGAGCATGAGACTCTTAATCTCAGGGTCGTGGGTTCGAGCCCCACGTTGGGCGTTACCTTTACTGAACGCACTGGAGACATCAATTGTTTGAAAGAAGAGTATAACCAAGTACCGATGCCGCATCAGGCGCTGTGGCTTAGTTGGTCAAAGTGCCTGTCTAGTAAACAGGAGATCCTGGGTTCGAATCCCAGCGGTGCCTTGTTTTCCCCACACCTGACTACCTACCTGCTGGCATCAAAAGTGCAAAGATTGGCTCATCCTGGTGACATCTTTTGCATCATTTCTGACAAAATGATACTTTATATTATTGTGATATGATGTGATTTCTCCTTGTTTTCATGTAATGTAAAAGTAGAGAAAGAGAGCAATGAAACGAGTTGTCATTGCACCATGTTGGAGAAATCTTACCTGTACTTCGCTTTTTTGAAATGTGTATTTTGCAATGTTGCTTGTTGTTTCTGCAATATCGCCAACGCTGTGTGAGACAAAGCTCAGAAGCCTAAGTTGGGTCATGCTTGCGCATCAGAAAGTTATGATGAAAATGATGCGGAGGACCGACCACCATCCTCGGGTGAGCTTGAACCAACAACCTTTCGGTTAAAAACCTAACACGCTAACCGATTGCGCCACAGAGACATACAGCTGAAAAGTGCCGGGTTCCTGTGTTGAAGTTATCCAGACATTCTTTTTCACAAGATCAGGTGATGAAGTGATGTCACTCTGCCGGAAAGTTGCTGCCAGATGTCGTTTACCCAAGCCCGGCTAGCTCAGTCGGTAGAGCATGAGACTCTTAATCTCAGGGTCGTGGGTTCGAGCCCCACGTTGGGTGTTACCTTTACTGAACGCACTGGAGGCATCAATAGTTTGAAAGCAGAGTATAACCAAGTGCCTATGCTGCATCAGGCGCTGTGGCTTAGTTGGTCAAAGTGCCTGTCTAGTAAGCAGGAGATCCAGGGTCCGAATCCCAGCGGTGCCTTGTTTTCCCCCACACCTGACTACCTACCAGCTGGCATCAAAAGTGCAAAGATTGGCTCATCCTGGTGACATCTTTTGCATCATTTCTGACAAAATGATACTTTATATTATTGTGATATGATGTGATTTCTCCTTGTTTTCATGTAATGTAAAAGTAGAGAAAGAGAGCAATGAAACGAGTTGTCATTGCACCATGTTGGAGAAATCTTACCTGTACTTCGCTTTTTTGAAATGTGTATTTTGCAATGTTGCTTGTTGTTTCTGCAATATCGCAAATGCTGTGTGAGACAAAGCTCAGAAGCCTAAGTTGGGTCATGCTTGCGCATCAGAAAGTTACGATGAAAATGATGTGGTGGACAGTCCACCGTCCCTGGGTGGGCTTGAACCACCAACCTTTCGGTTAACAGCCAAACGCGCTAACCGATTGCGCCACAGAGACATACAGCCGAAGGCTGCCGGGTTCCTGTGTTGAAGTTATCCAGACATTCTTTTTCACAAGATCAGGTGATGAAGTGATGTCACTCAGCCGGAAAGTTGCTGCCAGCTGTCGTTTACCCAAGCCCGGCTAGCTCAGTCGGTAGAGCATGAGACTCTTAATCTCAGGGTCGTGGGTTCGAGCCCCACGTTGGGCGTTACCTTTACTGAATGCACTGGAGACATCAATTGTTTGAAAGAAGAGTATAACCAAGTACCAATGCCGCATCAGGCGCTGTGGCTTAGTTGGTCAAAGTGCCTGTCTAGTAAACAGGAGATCCTGGTTTCGAATCCCAGCGGTGCCTTGTTTTCACCACACCTGACTACCGACCTGCTGGTATCGTAAGTGCAAAGATTGGCTCATCCTGGTGACATTTCTGACAAAATGATACTTTATATTATTGTGATATGATGTGATTTCTCCTTGTTTTCATGTAATGTAAAAGTAGAGAAAGAGAGCAATGAAACGAGTTGTCATTGCACCATGTTGGAGAAATCTTACCTGTACTTCGCTTTTTTGAAATGTGTATTTTGCAATGTTGCTTGTTGTTTCTGCAATATCGCAAATGCTGTGTGAGACAAAGCTCAGAAGCCTAAGTTGGGTCATGCTTGCGCATCAGAAAGTTATGATGAAAATGATGCGGAGGACCGACCACCATCCTCGGGTGAGCTTGAACCAACAACCTTTCGGTTAAAAACCTAACACGCTAACCGATTGCGCCACAGAGACATACAGCTGAAAAGTGCCGGGTTCCTGTGTTGAAGTTATCCAGACATTCTTTTTCACAAGATCAGGTGATGAAGTGATGTCACTCTGCCGGAAAGTTGCTGCCAGATGTCGTTTACCCAAGCCCGGCTAGCTCAGTCGGTAGAGCATGAGACTCTTAATCTCAGGGTCGTGGGTTCGAGCCCCACGTTGGGTGTTACCTTTACTGAACGCACTGGAGGCATCAATAGTTTGAAAGCAGAGTATAACCAAGTGCCTATGCTGCATCAGGCGCTGTGGCTTAGTTGGTCAAAGTGCCTGTCTAGTAAGCAGGAGATCCTGGGTCCGAATTCCAGCGGTGCCTTGTTTTCCCCCACACCTGACTACCTACCTGCTGGCATCAAAAGTGCAAAGATTGGCTCATCCTGGTGACATCTTTTGCATCATTTCTGACAAAATGATACTTTATATTATTGTGATATGATGTGATTTCTCCTTGTTTTCATGTAATGTAAAAGTAGAGAAAGAGAGCAATGAAACGAGTTGTCATTACACCATGTTGGAGAAATCTTACCTGTACTTCGCTTTTTTGAAATGTGTATTTTGCAATGTTGCTTGTTGTTTCTGCAATATCGCAAATGCTGTGTGAGACAAAGCTCAGAAGCCTAAGTTGGGTCATGCTTGCGCATCAGAAAGTTACGATGAAAATGATGTGGTGGACAGTCCACCGTCCCTGGGTGGGCTTGAACCACCAACCTTTCGGTTAACAGCCAAACGCGCTAACCGATTGCGCCACAGAGACATACAGCCGAAGGCTGCCGGGTTCCTGTGTTGAAGTTATCCAGACATTCTTTTTCACAAGATCAGGTGATGAAGTGATGTCACTCTGCCGGAAAGTTGCTGCCAGCTGTCGTTTACCCAAGCCCGGCTAGCTCAGTCGGTAGAGCATGAGACTCTTAATCTCAGGGTCGTGGGTTCGAGCCCCACGTTGGGCGTTACCTTTACTGAACGCACTGGAGACATCAATTGTTTGAAAGAAGAGTATAACCAAGTACCAATGCCGCATCAGGCGCTGTGGCTTAGTTGGTCAAAGTGCCTGTCTAGTAAACAGGAGATCCTGGTTTCGAATCCCAGCGGTGCCTTGTTTTCACCACACCTGACTACCGACCTGCTGGTATCGTAAGTGCAAAGATTGGCTCATCCTGGTGACATTTCTGACAAAATGATACTTTATATTATTGTGATATGATGTGATTTCTCCTTGTTTTCATGTAATGTAAAAGTAGAGAAAGAGAGCAATGAAACGAGTTGTCATTGCACCATGTTGGAGAAATCTTACCTGTACTTCGCTTTTTTGAAATGTGTATTTTGCAATGTTGCTTGTTGTTTCTGCAATATCGCAAATGCTGTGTGAGACAAAGCTCAGAAGCCTAAGTTGGGTCATGCTTGCGCATCAGAAAGTTACGATGAAAATGCTGAGGTCGACAGTCCACCGTCCCTGGGTGTGCTTGAACCACCAACCTTTCGGTTAACAGCCTAACGCGCTAACCGATTGCGCCACAGAGACATACAGCCGAAGGCTGCCGGGTTCCTGTGTTGAAGTTATCCAGACATTCTTTTTCACAAGATCAGGTGATGAAGTGATGTCACTCTGCCGGGAAGTTGCTGCCAGATATTGTTTACCCTAGCCCGGCTAGCTCAGTCGGTAGAGCATGAGACTCTTAATCTCAGGGTCGTGGGTTCGAGCCCCAAGTTGGGCGTTAGCTTTACTGAACGCACTGGAGACATCAATAGTTTAAAAGAAGAGTGTAACCAAGTACCTATGCCGTATCAGGCGCTGTGGCTTAGTTGGTCAAAGTGCCTGTCTAGTAAACAGGAGATCCTAGGTTCGAATCCCAGCGGTGCCTTGTTTTCACCCCACACCTGACTACCTACCTGCTGGCATCAAAAGTGCAAAGATTGGCTCATCCTGGTGACATCTTTTGCATCATTTCTGACAAAATGATACTTTATATTATTGTGATATGATGTGATTTCTCCTTGTTTTCATGTAATGTAAAAGTAGAGAAAGAGAGCAATGAAACGAGTTGTCATTGCACCATGTTGGAGAAATCTTACCTGTACTTCGCTTTTTTGAAATGTGTATTTTGCAATGTTGCTTGTTGTTTCTGCAATATCGCAAATGCTGTGTGAGACAAAGCTCAGAAGCCTAAGTTGGGTCATGCTTGCGCATCAGAAAGTTACGATGAAAATGATGTGGTGGACAGTCCACCGTCCCTGGGTGGGCTTGAACCACCAACCTTTCGGTTAACAGCCAAACGCGCTAACCGATTGCGCCACAGAGACATACAGCCGAAGGCTGCCGGGTTCCTGTGTTGAAGTTATCCAGACATTCTTTTTCACAAGATCAGGTGATGAAGTGATGTCACTCTGCCGGAAAGTTGCTGCCAGCTGTCGTTTACCCAAGCCCGGCTAGCTCAGTCGGTAGAGCATGAGACTCTTAATCTCAGGGTCGTGGGTTCGAGCCCCACGTTGGGCGTTACCTTTACTGAACGCACTGGAGACATCAATTGTTTGAAAGAAGAGTATAACCAAGTACCAATGCCGCATCAGGCGCTGTGGCTTAGTTGGTCAAAGTGCCTGTCTAGTAAACAAGAGATCCAGGGTTTGAATCCCAGTGGTGCCTTGTTTTCCCCACACCTGACTACCGACCTGCTGGTATCGTAAGTGCAAAGATTGGCTCATCCTGGTGACATTTCTGACAAAATGATACTTTATATTATTGTGATATGATGTGATTTCTCCTTTTTTTCATGTAATGTAAAAGTAGAGAAAGAGAGCAATGAAACGAGTTGTCATTGCACCATGTTGGAGAAATCTTACCTGTACTTCGCTTTTTTGAAATGTGTATTTTGCAATGTTGCTTGGCGTTTCTGCAATACCGCAAATGCTGTGTGAGACAAAGCTCAGAAGCCTAAGTTTGGTCATGCTTGCGCATCAGAAAGTTATGATGAAAATGATGCGGAGGACCGACCACCATCCTCGGGTGGGCTTGAACCAACAACCTTTCGGTTAAAAACCTGACACGCTAACCGATTGCGCCACAGAGACATACAGCTGAAGACTGCCGGGTTCCTGTGTTGAAGTTATCCAGACATTCTTTTTCACAAGCTCAGGTGATGAAGTGATGTCACTCTGCCGGGAAGTTGCTGCCAGCTGTCGTTTGCCCAAGCCCGGCTAGCTCAGTCGGTAGACCATGAGACTCTTAATCTCAGGGTCGTGGGTTCGAGCCCCAAGTTGGGCGTTAGCTTTACTGAACGCACTGGAGACATCAATAGTTTAAAAGAAGAGTGTAACCAAGTACCTATGCCGTATCAGGCGCTGTGGCTTAGTTGGTCAAAGTGCCTCTCTAGTAAACAGGAGATCCTGGGTTCGAATCCCAGCGGTGCCTTGTTTTCACCCCACACCTGACTACCTACCTGCTGGCATCAAAAGTGCAAAGATTGGCTCATCCTGGTGACATCTTTTGCATCATTTCTGACAAAATGATACTTTATATTATTGTGATATGATGTGATTTCTCCTTGTTTTCATGTAATGTAAAAGTAGAGAAAGAGAGCAATGAAACGAGTTGTCATTGCACCATGTTGGAAAAATCTTACCTGTACTTCGCTTTTTTGAAATGTGTATTTTGCAATGTTGCTTGTTGTTTCTGCAATATCGCAAATGCTGTGTGAGACAAAGCTCAGAAGCCTAAGTTGGGTCATGCTTGCGCATCAGAAAGTTACGATGAAAATGATGTGGTGGACAGTCCACCGTCCCTGGGTGGGCTTAAACCACCAACCTTTCGGTTAACAGCCAAACGCGCTAACCGATTGCGCCACAGAGACATACAGCCGAAGGCTGCCGGGTTCCTGTGTTGAAGTTATTCAGACATTCTTTTTCACAAGATCAGGTGATGAAGTGATGTCACTCTGCCGGAAAGTTGCTGCCAGCTGTCGTTTACCCAAGCCCGGCTAGCTCAGTCGGTAGAGCATGAGACTCTTAATCTCAGGGTCGTGGGTTCGAGCCCCACGTTGGGCGTTACCTTTACTGAACGCACTGGAGACATCAATTGTTTGAAAGAAGAGTATAACCAAGTACCAATGCCGCATCAGGCGCTGTGGCTTAGTTGGTCAAAGTGCCTGTCTAGTAAACAAGAGATCCTGGGTTTGAATCCCAGTGGTGCCTTGTTTTCCCCACACCTGACTACCGACCTGCTGGTATCGTAAGTGCAAAGATTGGCTCATCCTGGTGACATTTCTGACAAAATGATACTTTATATTATTGTGATATGATGTGATTTCTCCTTTTTTTCATGTAATGTAAAAGTAGAGAAAGAGAGCAATGAAACGAGTTGTCATTGCACCATGTTGGAGAAATCTTACCTGTACTTCGCTTTTTTGAAATGTGTATTTTGCAATGTTGCTTGGCGTTTCTGCAATACCGCAAATGCTGTGTGAGACAAAGCTCAGAAGCCTAAGTTTGGTCATGCTTGCGCATCAGAAAGTTATGATGAAAATGATGCGGAGGACCGACCACCATCCTCGGGTGGGCTTGAACCAACAACCTTTCGGTTAAAAACCTGACACGCTAACCGATTGCGCCACAGAGACATACAGCTGAAGACTGCCGGGTTCCTGTGTTGAAGTTATCCAGACATTCTTTTTCACAAGATCAGGTGATGAAGTGATGTCACTCTGCCGGGAAGTTGCTGCCAGATATCGTTTTCCGTAGCCCGGCTAGCTCAGTCGGTAGAGCATGAGACTCTTAATCTCAGGGTCGTCGGTTCGAGCCCCACGTTGGGCGTTACCATTACTGAACGCACTGGAGACATCAATAGTTTGAAAGAAGAGTATAACCAAGTACCCATGCCACATCAGGCGCTGTGGCTTAGTTGGTCAAAGTGCCTGTCTAGTAAACAGGAGATCCTGGGTTCGAATCCCAGCGGTGCCTTGTTTTCCCCCCACAACTGACTACCTACCTGCTGGCATCAAAAGTGCAAAGATTGGCTCATCCTGGTGACATCTTTTGAAACATCTCTGAAGAAAATGATACTTTATTTTATTGTGATATGATGTGATTTCTCCTTTTTTTCATGTAATGTAAAAGTAGAGAAAGAGAGCAATGAAACGAGTTGTCATTGCACCATGTTGGAGAAATCTTACCTGTACTTCGCTTTTTTGAAATGTGTATTTTGCAATGTTGCTTGTTGTTTCTGCAATATCGCAAATGCTGTGAGAGACAAAGCTCAGAAGCCTAAGTAGGGTCATGCTTGCGCATCAGAAAGTTACGATGAAAATGATGTGGTGGACAGTCCACCTTCCCTGGGTAGGCTTGAACCACCAACCTTTCGGTTAATAGCCGAACGCACTAACCGATTGCGCCACAGAGACATACAGCCGAACGCTGCCGGGTTCCTGTGTTGAAGTTATCCAGACATTCTTTTTCACAAGATCAGGTGATGAAGTGATGTCACTCTGCCGGAAAGTTGCTGCCAGCTGTCATTTGCCCAAGCCCGGCTAGCTCAGTCGGTAGACCATGAGACTCTTAATCCCAGGGTCGTGGGTACGAGCCCCACGTTGGGCGTTACCTTTACTGAACGCACTGGAGACATCAATAGTTTGAAAGAAGAGTATAACCAAGTGCATATGCAGCATCAGGCGCTGTGGCTTAGTTGGTCAAAGTGCCTGTCTAGTAAACAGGAGATCCGGGGTTCGAATCCCAGCGGTGCCTTGTTTTCACCCCACACCTGACTACCTACCTGCTGGCATCAAAAGTGCAAAGATTGGCTCATCCTGGTGACATCTTTTGCATCATTTCTGACAAAATGATACTTTATATTATTGTGATATGATGTGATTTCTCCTTGTTTTCATGTAATGTAAAAGTAGAGAAAGAGAGCAATGAAACGAGTTGTCATTGCACCATGTTGGAGAAATCTTACCTGTACTTCGCTTTTTTGAAATGTGTATTTTGCAATGTTGCTTGGCGTTTCTGCAATACCGCAAATGCTGTGTGAGACAAAGCTCAGAAGCCTAAGTTTGGTCATGCTTGCGCATCAGAAAGTTATGATGAAAATGATGCGGAGGACCGACCACCATCCTCGGGTGGGCTTGAACCAACAACCTTTCGGTTAAAAACCTAACACGCTAACCGATTGCGCCACAGAGACATACAGCTGAAAAGTGCGGGGTTCCTGTGTTGAAGTTATCCAGACATTCTTTTTCACAAGATCAGGTGATGAAGTGATGTCACTCTGCCGGAAAGTTGCTGCCAGCTGTCGTTTACCCAAGCCCGGCTAGCTCAGTCGGTAGAGCATGAGACTCTTAATCTCAGGGTCGTGGGTTCGAGCCCCACGTTGGGCGTTACCTTTACTGAACGCACTGGAGACATCAATAGTTTGAAAGAAGAGTATAACCAAGTACCCATGCAGCATCAGGCGCTGTGGCTTAGTTGGTCAAAGTGCCTGTCTAGTAAACAGGAGATCCTGGGTTTGAATCCCAGCGGTGCCTTGTTTTCCCCACACCTGACTACCTACCTGCTGGCATGAAAAGTGCAAAGATTGGCTCATCCTGGTGGCATCTTTTGCAACATTTCTGACAAAATGATACTTTATATTATTGTGATATAATGTGATTTCTCCTTGTTTTCATGTAATGTAAAAGTAGAGAAAGAGAGCAATGAAACGAGTTGTCATTGCACCATGTTGGAGAAATCTTACCTGTACTTCGCTTTTTTGAAATGTGTATTTTGCAATGTTGCTTGTTGTTTCTGCAATATCGCAAACGCTGTGTGAGACAAAGCTCAGAAGCCTAAGTAGGGTCATACTTGCGCATCAGAAAGTTTCGATGAAAATGATGTGGTGGACAGTCCACCAACCATTCGGTTAACAGCCGAACGCACTAACCGATTGCGCCACAGAGACATACAGCCGAAGGCTGCCGGGTTCCTGTGTTGAAGTTATCCAGACATTCTTTTTCACAAGCTCAGGTGATGAAGTGATGTCACTCTGCCGGGAAGTTGCTGCCAGCTGTCGTTTGCCCAAGCCCGGCTAGCTCAGTCGGTAGACCATGAGACTCTTAATCCCAGGGTCGTGGGTACGAGCCCCACGTTGGGCGTTACCTTTACTGAACGCACTGGAGACATCAATAGTTTGAAAGAAGAGTATAACCAAGTGCAAAAGCAGCATCAGGCGCTGTGGCTTAGTTGGTCAAAGTGCCTGTCTAGTAAACAGGAGATCCGGGGTTCGAATCCCAGCGGTGCCTTGTTTTCACCCCACACCTGACTACCTACCTGCTGGCATCAAAAGTGCAAAGATTGGCTCATCCTGGTGACATCTTTTGCATCATTTCTGACAAAATGATACTTTATATTATTGTGATATGATGTGATTTCTCCTTGTTTTCATGTAATGTAAAAGTAGAGAAAGAGAGCAATGAAACGAGTTGTCATTGCACCATGTTGGAGAAATCTTACCTGTACTTCGCTTTTTTGAAATGTGTATTTTGCAATGTTGCTTGGCGTTTCTGCAATACCGCAAATGCTGTGTGAGACAAAGCTCAGAAGCCTAAGTTTGGTCATGCTTGCGCATCAGAAAGTTATGATGAAAATGATGCGGAGGACCGACCACCATCCTCGGGTGGGCTTGAACCAACAACCTTTCGGTTAAAAACCTAACACGCTAACCGATTGCGCCACAGAGACATACAGCTGAAAAGTGCCGGGTTCCTGTGTTGAAGTTATCCAGACATTCTTTTTCACAAGATCAGGTGATGAAGTGATGTCACTCTGCCGGAAAGTTGCTGCCAGCTGTCGTTTACCCAAGCCCGGCTAGCTCAGTCGGTAGAGCATGAGACTCTTAATCTCAGGGTCGTGGGTTCGAGCCCCACGTTGGGCGTTACCTTTACTGAACGCACTGGAGACATCAATAGTTTGAAAGAAGAGTATAACCAAGTACCCATGCAGCATCAGGCGCTGTGGCTTAGTTGGACAAAGTGCCTGTCTAGTAAACAGGAGATCCTGGGTTTGAATCCCAGCGGTGCCTTGTTTTCCCCACACCTGACTACCTACCTGCTGGCATGAAAAGTGCAAAGATTGGCTCATCCTGGTGGCATCTTTTGCAACATTTCTGACAAAATGATACTTTATATTATTGTGATATAATGTGATTTCTACTTGTTTTCATGTAATGTAAAAGTAGAGAAAGAGAGCAATGAAACGAGTTGTCATTGCACCATGTTGGAGAAATCTTACCTGTACTTCGCTTTTTTGAAATGTGTATTTTGCAATGTTGCTTGTTGTTTCTGCAATATCGCAAACGCTGTGTGAGACAAAGCTCAGAAGCCTAAGTAGGGTCATGCTTGCGCATCAGAAAGTTTCGATGAAAATGATGTGGTGGACAGTCCACCAACCTTTCGGTTAACAGCCGAACGCACTAACCGATTGCGCCACAGAGACATACAGCCGAAGGCTGCCGGGTTCCTGTGTTGAAGTTATCCAGACATTCTTTTTCACAAGCTCAGGTGATGAAGTGATGTCACTCTGCCGGGAAGTTGCTGCCAGCTGTCGTTTGCCCAAGCCCGGCTAGCTCAGTCGGTAGACCATGAGACTCTTAATCTCAGGGTCGTGGGTTCGAGCCCCACGTTGGGCGTTACCTTTACTGAACGCACTGGAGACATCAATAGTTTGAAAGAAGAGTATAACCAAGTGCATATGCAGCATCAGGCGCTGTGGCTTAGTTGGTCAAAGTGCCTGTCTAGTAAACAGGAGATCCGGGGTTCGAATCCCAGCGGTGCCTTGTTTTCACCCCACACCTGACTACCTACCTGCTGGCATCAAAAGTGCAAAGATTGGCTCATCCTGGTGACATCTTTTGCATCATTTCTGACAAAATGATACTTTATATTATTGTGATATGATGTGATTTCTCCTTGTTTTCATGTAATGTAAAAGTAGAGAAAGAGAGCAATGAAACGAGTTGTCATTGCACCATGTTGGAGAAATCTTACCTGTACTTCGCTTTTTTGAAATGTGTATTTTGCAATGTTGCTTGGCGTTTCTGCAATACCGCAAATGCTGTGTGAGACAAAGCTCAGAAGCCTAAGTTTGGTCATGCTTGCGCATCAGAAAGTTATGATGAAAATGATGCGGAGGACCGACCACCATCCTCGGGTGGGCTTGAACCAACAACCTTTCGGTTAAAAACCTAACACGCTAACCGATTGCGCCACAGAGACATACAGCTGAAAAGTGCCGGGTTCCTGTGTTGAAGTTATCCAGACATTCTTTTTCACAAGATCAGGTGATGAAGTGATGTCACTCTGCCGGAAAGTTGCTGCCAGCTGTCGTTTACCAAAGCCCGGCTAGCTCAGTCGGTAGAGCATGAGACTCTTAATCTCAGGGTCGTGGGTTCGAGCCCCACGTTGGGCGTTACCTTTACTGAACGCACTGGAGACATCAATAGTTTGAAAGAAGAGTATAACCAAGTACCCATGCAGCATCAGGCGCTGTGGCTTAGTTGGTCAAAGTGCCTGTCTAGTAAACAGGAGATCCTGGGTTCGAATCCCAGCGGTGCCTTGTTTTCCCCCCACAACTGACTGCCTACCTGCTGGCATCAAAAGTGCAAAGATTGGCTCATCCTGGTGACATCTTTTGAAACATTTCTCACAAAATGATACTTTATATTATTGTGATATGATGTGATTTCTCCTTTTTTTCATGTAATGTAAAAGTAGAGAAAGAGAGCAATGAAAGGAGTTGTCATTGCACCATGTTGGAGAAATCTTACCTGTACTTCGCTTTTTTGAAATGTGTATTTTGCAATGTTGCTTGTTGTTTCTGCAATATCGCAAATGCTGTGTGAGACAAAGCTCAGAAGCCTAAGTAGGGTCATGCTTGCGCATCAGAAAGTTACGATGAATATGATGTGGTGGACAGTCCACCTTCCCTGGGTGGGCTTGAACCACCAACCTTTCGGTTAACAGCCGAACGCGCAAACCGATTGCGCCACAGAGACATACAGCCGAACGCTGCCGGGTTCCTGTGTTGAAGTTATCCAGACATTCTTTTTCACAAGATCAGGTGATGAAGTGATGTCACTCTGCCGGAAATTTGCTGCCAGCTGTCGTTTGCCCAAGCCTGGCTAGCTCAGTCGGTAGACCATGAGACTCTTAATCCCAGGGTCGTGGGTACGAGCCCCACGTTGGGCGTTACCTTTACTGAACGCACTGGAGACATC